>NW_026728877.1:12500-57500 GCF_030272615.1 Cryptomeria japonica
GAACAGTCCCACCTCGACCCCGTATACAAGCTTTTTTGCCTCGAAGAGTTCGTCGGAGACGAAGAAGCAACCTTCAGTGCAACCGTAGCACTCTTTTGTGCAACCGCCCAAACAACGCCCCCTCTACCCTCTGTCGAAACACTCGGCATTGCTGCTCCCTAAGGTGAGCTTCTCCTCATAGGCAATTCCGCTCTTATCCGGTCACGTTTGTGTGCCCGAATTTCGCAAGGCAACCTCCATGGGACATGGAAAAGACTCGAGAAGAGAGCTCGCTCACGGGAGAGAGAAGCCAAGGAGACCACGAGAGTGCTGAGAGTGGGACAGCGCTGAATAGGCGGGAGAAGCCTGCGCGTATAAACGGAGATATATATCCAATTGCAACGAAGGAACGTGCCAAAGATCGAGAACAATGGCAGAAATGCTAGTAACGTGCACTTCGGGACCAACGCATCACCGGAAGACAACCGCCAAACATCGAAAGAGTCGCGATGCTCCGCAACCTACGTGCAAAGCGGTCGCACACCGGGTAAGGGAGTGAGAGCCCCAAACATAGCTGGGCGAGGCGCTCACTCCGCTCTTTAATATCTCGTTAATACCGCCAAGGAAATGGCACAAGCACACACACACAAGCATCCTCGGAAGAGGACAGTTCGAGTGACAGGTCAAATCCAAGAGTTCCGAAGACTACCTCCAGGAACAATCGGGAACAAGACCGATTACAAGTCGTCGAGTCTGTTACTGGGCGAACACGAGATGCGCACAGGAAATCGATCAGCCCTCACAATGGCCCAAGGCCAGAGATCGGACTGCTACGATTTACCCCAACAATCATCGTGCCACTCTTCGCAGAGAGGTGATAGACGCCAACGAGCCCGCGCATAGCAATCGAGGTGTAAAAAGGGCGTTGAAGGCAGGAAGCCTGGACGAAAGAGGCTACGAGGTCACCTCGAAGCGGTCTAAGAATCGGGCGCACTTGGGGCGACTACCAGTGCCAACCCCTTATCCCGCGGTGCGTCCGACACACAGAAATTTCCAAGGCGGCCAAGGAGCCTCCCCGCATAGCAATCGGGGTGTGAGGTTACGGATGCAGCATTGATAGCAATCGAGGTGGGAGGCGAAGGATGCAGAAGTGAGAGCCGAGGGATGTAGCAGAGATAGCAATCGGGGTGTGTGATGCAGAAGAGATAGCAATCGAGGTGTGCGGTGGGAAGGGCCCAGCAGCCAGAATGCATGAAGCGACGGATGAAGCAGTGATGACAACCGGGCTGTGAGGAGAGGAGGGATGCAGCCAAGAAAGCAATCAGGGCTCGAGGCAAGGGATGCATCAAGGATAGCAATCATGTTGTGAGGCGAGATTCCAAAGGCTAAACGTGAGAGGCTGCAGGGTCGACTCAGAGAGGTCTATGCATGTGAGAGGCTGAAAGCAAGGTCAACTCGGAGCGGTCTATGCATCGGGCGCGCTTGGGGCGACTACCAGTGCCAACCCCTTATCCCGCGACGCGTCCGACAAAGAGAACGTTCCAAGGCGGCAGAGGAGGTTACCAGCCGAAGGATGCAGTAGCAATAACAGGTATAGTTCCGCGGCGGCCGAGAAGACTCACCGCATAGGAATCGGGATGCGAGGCGAGGGATGCGGCGGGAAGGCCCCGACGGCTAAACGGAAGAGGCTGCAGGGCCGCCTCGGAATGGTCCAAGCATCGGACGCGATTGGGACGACTACCAGTGCCAACCCCTTATCCCGCGATGCGTCCGATACACAGATAGTTCCAAGGCGGCCGAGGAGCCTCACCGCATATCAATCGGGGTGCGAGGCGAGGGATGGGGCGGGAAGGCCCCAACGGCTAGATGGAAGAGGCTTCAGGGCCACCTCGGAATGCTCCAAGCATCGGACGCGCTTGGGGCGACTACCAGTGCCAACCCCTTATCCCGCGATGCGTCCGATACACAGATGGTTCCAAGGCGGCCGAGGAGCCTCACCGCATAGCAATCGGGGGTGCGAGGCGAGGGATGGGGCGGGAAGGCCCCAACGGCTAGACGGAAGAGGCTTCAGGGCCGCCTCGGAATGGTCCAAGCATCGGACGCGCTTGGGGCGACTACCAGTGACAACCCCTCATCCCGCGATGCGTCCGATACGAAGATGGTTCCAAGGCGGCCGAGGAGCCTCACCGCATAGCAATCGGGGTGCGAGGTGGGGGATGCGGCGAGATGGCCCCAACGGCTAGACGGAAGAGGCCACAGGGCCGCGTCGGAATAGTCCAAGCATCGGACGCGCTTGGGGCGACTACCAGTGACAACCCCTTATCCCGCGATGCGTCCGATACGAAGATAGTTCCAAGGCGGCCGAGGAGCCTCACCGCATAGCAATCCGGGTGCGAGGTGGGGGATGCGGCGAGATGGCCCCAACGGCTAGACGGAAGAGGCTGCAGGGCCGCCTCGGAATAGTCCAAGCATCGGACGCGCTTGGGGCGACTACCAGTGACAACCCCTTATCCCGCGATGCTTCCGATACGAAGACAGTTCCAAGGCGGCCGAGGAGCCTCACCGCATAGCAATGGGGGTGCGAGGTGAGGGATGCGGCGAGATGGCCCCAACGGCTAGACGGAAGAGGCCACAGGGCCGCCTCGGAATAGTCCAAGCATCGGACGCGCTTGGGGCGACTACCAGTGACAACCCCTTATCCCGCGATGCATCCGATACGAAGATAGTTCCCAGGCGGCCGAGGAGCCTCACCGCATAGCAATCGGGGTGCGAGGCGAGGGATGCGGCGAGATGGCCCCAAAGGGTAGACGGAAGAGGCTGCGGGGCCGCCTCGGAATAGTCCAAGCATCGAACGCGCTTGGGGCGACTACCACTGCCAACCCCTTATCCCGCGATGCGTCCGATACACAGATAGTTCCGAGGCGGCCGAGGAGCTGGGGGATGCGGCGAGATGGCCCCAACGGCTAGACGGAAGAGGCTGCAGGGCCGCCTCGGAATAGTCCAAGCATCGGACGCGCTTGGGGCGACTACCAGTGACAACCCCTTATCCCGCGATGCGTCCGATACACAGATAGTTCCGAGGCGGCCAAGGAGCCTCACCGCATAGCAATCGTGGTGCGAGGTGGGGGATGCAGCGAGATGGCCCCAACGGCTAGACGGAAGAGGCTGCAGGGCCGCCTCGGAATGGTCCAAGCATCGGACGCGCTTGGGGCGACTACCACTGCCAACCCCTTATCCCGCGATGCGTCCGATACACAGATAGTTCCAAGGCGGCCGAGGAGCCTCACCGAATAGCAATCGGGGTGCGAGGCGAGGGATGCGGCGAGAAAGCCCCAACGGCTAGAGGGAAGAGGCTTCAGGTCCGCCTCGGAATGGTCCAAGCATCGGACGCGCTTGGGGCGACTACCAGTGACAACCCCTTATCCCGCGACGCGTCCGATACACAGATAGTTCCAAGGCGGCCGAGGAGCCTCACCGCATAGCAATCGGGGTGCGAGGCGAGGGATGCGGCGAGAAGGACCCAACGGCTAGACGGAAGAGGCTTCAGGGCCGCCTCGGAATGGTCCAAGCATCGGACGCGCTTGGGGCGACTACCAGTGACAACCCCTTATCCCGCGACGCGTCCGATACACAGATAGTTCCAAGGCGGCCGAGGAGCCTCACCGCATAGCAATCGGGGTGCGAGGCGAGGGATGCGGCGAGAAGGACCCAACGGCTAGACGGAAGAGGCTTCAGGTCCGCCTCGGAATGGTCCAAGCATCGGACGCGCTTGAGGCGACTACCAGTGACAACCCCTTATCCCGCGACGCGTCCGATACACAGATAGTTCCAAGGCGGCCGAGGAGCCTCACCGCATAGCAATCGGGGTGCGAGGCGAGGGATGCGGCGAGAAGGACCCAACGGCTAGACGGAAGAGGCTTCAGGGCCGCCTCGGAATGGTCCAAGCATCGGACGCGCTTGGGGCGACTACCAGTGACAACCCCTTATCCCGCGATGCGTCCGATACACAGATAGTTCCAAGGCGGCCGAGGAGCCTCACCGCATAGCAATCGGGGTGCGAGGCGAGGGATGCGGCGAGAAGGACCCAATGGCTAGACGGAAGAGGCTTCAGGGCCGCCTCGGAATGGTCCAAGCATCGGACGCGCTTGGGGCGACTACCAGTGACAACCCCTTATCCCGCGACGCGTCCGATACACAGATAGTTCCAAGGCGGCCGAGGAGCCTCACCGCATAGCAATCGGGGTGCGAGGCGAGGGATGCGGCAAGAAGGACCCAACGGCTAGACGGAAGAGGCTTCAGGGCCGCCTCGGAATGGTCCAAGCATCGGACGCGCTTGGGGCGACTACCAGTGACAACCCCTTATCCCGCGACGCGTCCGATACACAGATAGTTCCAAGGCGGCCGAGGAGCCTCACCGCATAGCAATCGGGGTGCGAGGCGAGGGATGCGGCGAGAAGGACCCAACGGCTAGACGGAAGAGGCTTCAGGTCCGCCTCGGAATGGTCCAAGCATCGGACGCGCTTGGGGCGACTACCAGTGACAACCCCTTATCCCGCGACGCGTCCGATACACAGATAGTTCCAAGGCGGCCGAGGAGCCTCACCGCATAGCAATCGGGGTGCGAGGCGAGGGATGCGGCGAGAAGGACCCAACGGCTAGACGGAAGAGGCTTCAGGGCCGCCTCGGAATGGTCCAAGCATCGGACGCGCTTGGGGCGACTACCAGTGACAACCCCTTATCCCGCGACGCGTCCGATACACAGATAGTTCCAAGGCGGCCGAGGAGCCTCACCGCATAGCAATCGGGGTGCGAGGCGAGGGATGCGGCGAGAAGGACCCAACGGCTAGACGGAAGAGGCTTCAGGGCCGCCTCGGAATGGTCCAAGCATCGGACGCGCTTGGGGCGACTACCAGTGACAACCCCTTATCCCGCGATGCGTCCGATACACAGATAGTTCCAAGGCGGCCGAGGAGCCTCACCGCATAGCAATCGGGGTGCGAGGCGAGGGATGCGGCGAGAAGGACCCAACGGCTAGACGGAAGAGGCTTCAGGGCCGCCTCGGAATGGTCCAAGCATCGGACGCGCTTGGGGCGACTACCAGTGACAACCCCTTATCCCGCGACGCGTCCGATACACAGATAGTTCCAAGGCGGCCGAGGAGCCTCACCGCATAGCAATCGGGGTGCGAGGCGAGGGATGCGGCGAGAAGGACCCAACGGCTAGACGGAAGAGGCTTCAGGGCCGCCTCGGAATGGTCCAAGCATCGGACGCGCTTGGGGCGACTACCAGTGACAACCCCTTATCCCGCGACGCGTCCGATACACAGATAGTTCCAAGGCGGCCGAGGAGCCTCACCGCATAGCAATCGGGGTGCGAGGCGAGGGATGCGGCGAGAAGGACCCAACGGCTAGACGGAAGAGGCTTCAGGGCCGCCTCGGAATGGTCCAAGCATCGGACGCGCTTGGGGCGACTACCAGTGACAACCCCTTATCCCGCGACGCGTCCGATACACAGATAGTTCCAAGGCGGCCGAGGAGCCTCACCGCATAGCAATCGGGGTGCGAGGCGAGGGATGCGGCGAGAAGGACCCAACGGCTAGACGGAAGAGGCTTCAGGGCCGCCTGGGAATGGTCCATGCATCGCACGCGCTTGGGGCGACTACCAGTGACAACCCCTTATCCCGCGACGCGTCCGATACACAGATAGTTCCAAGGCGGCCGAGGAGCCTCACCGCATAGCAATCGGGGTGCGAGGCGAGGGATGCGGCGAGAAGGACCCAACGGCTAGACGGAAGAGGCTTCAGGGCCGCCTCGGAATGGTCCAAGCATCGGACGCGCTTGGGGCGACTACCAGTGACAACCCCTTATCCCGCGACGCGTCCGATACACAGATAGTTCCAAGGCGGCCGAGGAGCCTCACCGCATAGCAATCGGGGTGCGAGTCGAGGGATGCGGCGAGAAGGACCCAACGGCTAGACGGAAGAGGCTTCAGGGCCGCCTCGGAATGGTCCAAGCATCGGACGCGCTTGGGGCGACTACCAGTGACAACCCCTTATCCCGCGATGCGTCTGATACACAGATAGTTCCAAGGCGGCCGAGGAGCCTCACCGCATAGCAATCGGGGTGCGAGGCAAGGGATGCGGCGAGAAGGACCCAACGGCTAGACGGAAGAGGCTTCAGGGCCGCCTCGGAATGGTCCAAGCATCGGACGCGCTTGGGGCGACTACCGTTGCCAACCCCTTATCCCGCGATGCGTCTGATACACAGATAGTTCCGAGGCGGCCGAGGAGCCTCACCGCATAGCAATCGGGTTGCGAGGCAGATTATTGGGAAGGGAACCCCCTGGGATGCGGCTCAAGCAGTGCCCAAAGGGACTGGAATGCGGAATCACATCGAGAGACCCAAATGCTATACGAGGGCTCAAATCGAATTATCGATTTGGCCACGACATGGACGCATCGGAACGACTACCTTTGCCGAACCACTCGCAATTGCATCCATACCGAAACCAATAGACATTTCCGTTAGAGCCCTCGCATAGCATTCGGGAATCTCGCATGCCCCTCTAAATCGACCAATGCTGGCGCTCAACGAAAATCCGAGCGCTACCACCGTTCGAGCGCCAGCATTGGTCGAGTTAGAGGGGCACGGGGGAGAATGCTCCAGTCAACACCTCCCCTATATAAGTTATTTGTCCGATTCTCGCACAACCGTAGTCTGCCTCGTCGAATCAAACAACGGTCCCAGATTCCGACTTCCGTTCCGTAGAGACCCAAAAGCTAGATGGAGGCTCGCAAGAAAGAGAGTCGGCGCATAGCAATCGGGTTTCTCGAACGTTTAGGGACCGAGCTCACTTGCGGATAGGGCAAAATCCGCCAAGCAACCCAAAAGCTAGACGGGGGCTCGAATCGAATCGCCTAGGCGGCCACAACAACGACGTGTTGGATCGACTACCAGTGCCAAACCATTCAGCAAGACTAGTCTGTGTCGAGGCCGGATAGAGATTCTCAGAGAGCGCCCGTATAGCATTTAGGAGACCTGCCGCGTCCCTCACACTCGACAAATGGTGGTGCACGTTTATAAATCCGAGCGATCCCAACCCTTTCAAGCACCAACATCGGTCGAGATAGAGGGGCACGGAGGGGGCTGCGTGAGACAACACAGTCCCCTATATAAGTTATTTGTCCGATTCTCACACATCCGAAGAATGGTCATCAAATCGGACAACAGCCCAAACTTCCGACTTCCGTCCCAGAAAGCCCAAGAGCTATCTAAAACGTTCATGGCCGGAACTCGATCGCGGCTATACCAGTCCGCCAAGCAACCCAAAAGCTAGACTGGAGCTCTAGTCGAATCACCTCTGTGGCCATTGCAAGGACGTGTTGGAGCGACTACCATTGCCGAACCATTCCGCAGGTCGAGTCCATACCAAGGCCGCATAGAGATTCACGATGAGCTCCTGCATAGCAATCAGGAGACTTGCCGTGTCCATCACAATCGATAAATCCTGGTGCAAGATTTTTGCATCCGAGCGCTCCAACCAGTCGAGCACCAGCATCAATCGACATAAACGGGCACGGGGGGAGGATGCTCGAGAACACTACCTCCCCTATATAAGTTATTTGTCCGATTCTCAAGCAGCCGAAGTCTGGTCATCGAATCGGGTCAAAGACCACAACTTCCGACTTTACCCACAATGCAAGTCATCGAATCGAACATCGGCCCCCGAGTCGGACTCCATGCGTATGTCAGGTCATCGGACCCAAATTCCGCCTTCCTGCGCATGGCGGGCCATCAATATCAACTCGGTCATCGGACCCAAACTCCGCCTTTCTGCGCATGGCACGCCTTCAAATCGGTCATCGGACCCAAATTCCGCCTTCCTGTGCATGGCGGGCCATCAACATCAACTCGGTCATCGGACCCAAATTCCGCCTTTCTGCGCATGGCACGCCATCAACTCGGTCATCGGACCCAAATTCCGCCTTCCTGCGCATGGCAGGTCATCGGACACAAATTCAGACCTCGCCAATATGCCTACGTATCGAATCGGTCATCGGACCCAACTTCCGACTTCATCCATACTGTAGGGTCTTTGAGGTTGGCGCGGTGCGCTCAACCCGGGGAGTCGACCCATCGAAGCATACACCTCCCCTATATAAGCTATTTGTCCGATTCCCACACCTGTGTAGTTTGCACCTCTGACCAGGACATCGACCCCAACTTCCGAACTCGACTGCAACGACGGCACCAGCGCCTTGGTGCGCACCTTGCGACGCACAGTCCCAACATTCGCCTTCCTGCACATGGCAGGTCATCGGACCCAAATTCCGACCTCGCGAGTATGCCTACATATCGAATCGGTCATCGGACACAACTTCCGACTTCATCCATACCGTAGGGTCTTTGAGGTTGGCGCGGTGCGCTCAACCCGGGGAGTCGACCCAACGAAGCATACACCTCCCCTATATAAGCTATTTGTCCGATTCCCACACCTGTGTAGTTTGCACCTCCGATCAGGACATCGACCCCAACTTCCGAACTCGCCTGCAACGACCGAACCAGCGCCTTGGTGCGCACCTTGCAACGCACAGTGCCAACATTCGCCTTCCTGCACATGGCAGGTCATCGGACCCAAATTCCGACCTCGCGAGTATGCCTACATATCGAATCGGTCATCGGACCCAACTTCCGACTTCATCCATACCGTAGGGTCTTTGAGGTTGGCGCGGTGCGCTCAACCCGGGGAGTCGACCCAACGAAGCATACACCTCCCCTATATAAGCTATTTGTCCGATTCCCACACCTGTGTAGCTTGCACCTCCGATCAGGACATCGACCCCAACTTCCGAACTCGACTAAAAAGACCGCACCAGCACCTTGGTGTGCACCTTGCAACGCACAGTGCCAACATTCGCCTTCCTGCACATGGCAGGTCATCGGACCCAAATTCCGACCTCATGAGCATACCTACTAATCGAATCGGTCATCGGACCCAACTTCCGACTTCATCCATACCGTAGGGTCTTTGAGGTTGGCGCGGTGCGCTCAACCTGGGGAGTCGACCCATCGAAGCATACACCTCCCCTATATAAGCTATTTGTCCGATTCCGACACCTGTGTAGTTTGCACCTCCGCTCAGGACATCGACCCCAACTTCCGAACTCGCCTGCAACGACCGAACCAGCGCCTTGGTGCGCACCAAAAGTGCGCACTTTTGGAGGGCACTTTTGTGCGCTCCAAAGGTGCGCACTTTTGGAGGGCACTTTTGTGCGCTCCAAAGGTGCGCACTTTTGGAGGGCACTTTTTGGAGGGCACTTTTGTGCGCTCCAAAGGTGCGCACTTTTGGAGGGCACTTTTTGGAGGGCACTTTTCTGCGCTCCAAAGGTGCGCACTTTTGGAGGGCACTTTTTGGAGGGCACTTTTCTGCGCTCCAAAGGTGCGCACTTTTGGAGGGCACTTTTTGGAGGGCACTTTTCTGCGCTCCAAAGGTGCGCACTTTTGGAGGGCACTTTTTGGAGGGCACTTTTCTGCGCTCCAAAGGTGCGCACTTTTGGAGGGCACTTTTGTGCACTCCAAAGGTGCACACTTTTGGAGGGCACTTTTTGGAGGGCACTTTTCTGCACTCCAAAGGTGCGCACTTTTGGAGGGCACTTTTTGGAGGGCACTTTTGTGCGCTCCAAAGGTGCGCACTTTTGGAGGGCACTTTTTGGAGGGCACTTTTGTGCGCTCCAAAGGTGCGCACTTTTGGAGGGCACTTTTGTGCACTCCAAAGGTGCGCACTTTTGGAGGGCACTTTTCCTGCGCTCCAAAGGTGCACACCTAGGTGAGCACCTTCGACCACACCTTGTAGCACACCAAACTCTGACTTTCGACTTCATCCGCAATGCAGGGTCTTTGAGGTTGGCGCAATGCGCACAACCAGGGGAGTCGACCCATCAAACCCAACACCTCCCCTATATAAGCTATTTGTCTGATTCTCATACATGCGTAGCCTGCAGGAGCAATTAGGACATCGACCCCAACTTTCGGCTTCTAAACGAAAACAAGGTCTTTGAGGTTGGTGTAATGCGAACAACTAGGGGAGTCAACCCATCAAACCCAACACCTCCCCTATATAAGCTATTTGTCTGATTCTCATACATGTGTAGTCTACAGGAGCAATTAGGACATCGACCCCAACTTTTGACTTCTTAACGAAAACAAGGTCTTTGAGGTTGACGTAATGCGCACAACCAGGGGAGTCGACCCATCAAACCCAACACCTCCCCTATATAAGCTATTTGTCCGATTCTCATACATGTGTAGCCTACAGGAGCCATTAGGACATTGACCCCAACTTTTGACTTCTTAACGAAAACAAGGTCTTTGAGGTTGGCGTAATGCGCACAACCAAGGGAGTTGACCCATCAAACCCAACACCTCCCCTATATAAGCTATTTGTCTGATTCTCATACATGTGTAGCCTGCAACAACGATTAGGACATCCACCCCAACTTCTGAATTCGTCTGCGTTGACCGCACCAAAGGTGCACGCCTTGGTGCTCACCAAAATCCGACTTCCGACTTCTTCTGCTATGCGGGGTCTTTGAGGTTGGCGCAGTGCGCACAACCAGGGGAGTCAACCCACCGAATGCAACACCTCCCCTATATAAGCTATTTGTCTGATTCTCATACATGCGTAGACTGCAGCAATGATTAGGACATCCACCCCAACTTTTGACTTCTTAAACAAGACAGGGTCTTTGAAGTTGGTGCAGTGCACACAACCAGGGGAGTCGACCCATCAAACGCAACACCTCCCCTATATAAAGCTATTTGTCCGATTCTCATACGTGTAGTCTGCAGCAGCGATTAGGACATCGACCCCAACTTCCGAATTCGTTTGCATTGACCGCACCAAAGGTGCACGCCTTGGTGTGCACCTTGGAGTGCACTTTGGTGCTCACCTCGGTGCACACTTTGGTGTGCACCTCGGTGTGCACCAAAGGTGCGCACCTTGGAGCGCACCAAAGGTGTACACTTTGGAGCGCACCACATAGGGTCTTTGAGAGGTTGGCGCAGTGCGCACACCAAGGTGGGTGTTGAGGTGCGTGCCGAGGTGGGTGGGTGCTAGGGTGCGCTCCATGGTGGGTGCCAGGGTGGGTGCGTGCTAGGGTGGATTCCAAAGAGGGTCATAGGGTGGGTGCCAAGGTGGGTTGGTGATATAGTGGGTTCAAAGGTGGGTACTAGGGTGGGTTCCAAGGTGGGTCACAAGTTGGGTGCCAGGATGCGTGGGTGTTAGGTTGGGTGCCAAGGTGGGCTCCTGCGTGGGTGGGTGCTAGGGTGGGTTTCAAGGTGGACGCGAGGGCGGGTGCCAAGGTGGGTAACAAGTTGGGTGTTAGGATGGGTGAGTGCTAGAGTGGGTGCCAAGGTGGGTGGGTGCTAAGGTGGATGCCAAGGTGGTTCACAGGGTGGGTGGGTTCTAGGGTGAGTTCCAAGGTGGGTCACAGGTTTAGTGCTAGGGTGCGTGTCAAGGCGGGTGTCGAGGTGCCTGGGTGCTAGGGTGTGGATGCCAATGTGGGTCATAGGGTGGGTACTAGGGTGGGCTGCAATGTGGGTGCCAAGGTGGGTAACATGCTCGGTTGGTTCTAAATTGGGTGTCAGGGTGGGTGTGCACCCACCTTGCCCGAGGTGGGTGCCAAGGTGCCAGTGTGGGTGGGTGCTAAGGTGGATGCCAAGGTGGGTGAGAAGGTGGGTGATAGGTTGAGTGGTAGGATGGGTGGGTGCCAAGATGGGTCACAGGGTGGGTGCAAGGGTGGGTAGGTGCTAGGGTTGGTGTCAGGGTGGGTGGGTGCTAGGTTGGGTTCCAAGGTGGGTGCGAGGGTGAGTGTCAAGGTGGGTCACAGGTTAGGTGCTAGGATGGGTGAGTGCTAGGGTGCAAAGGTGCCAGGGTGGGTGCTAGGATGGGTCGATGCTAGGGTGAGTGGCAAGGTGGGTCCACAAGTGTCAAGGTGGGTGCCGAGGTGGGTGCCAACTTGGGTTCCAAGGTGGGTGCCAAGTGGGCGACTGCTATGGTGGATGCCAAGGTGGGTCACGGGGTGGGTGCCAAGTTGCTAGGTTGTGTTCCAAGGTGGGTGCCAACGTGGCTGCTAGGGTGCGTGGGTTAAAGGGTGTGTCACAACGTGGGTGCCAGGATGGGTGCGCACCCACACTGGCCAAGACGGGTGCAAGGTTGGGTTCCAAGCCCGGTCACAGGCTGGGTGCTAGGATGGGTGGGTGCCAAGGTGGGCACCAGGGTGGGTGCACCCACCCTGGCCAAGGTGGGTCACGGGGTGGGTCCTAGGGTGGGTAACAGGGTGGGTACTAAGGTGCGTGCCAAGGTGGGTCATGGGGTGGGTGCCAAGGTGGGCACCAGGGTGGGTGTGCACCAACCCTAGCCAGGGTAGGTCACGGGGTGGTTGTCGGGGTGGGCGTCAAGGAGCCAAGGTGGGTGGCAAGTAGCCAAGTTGCGTGCCAAGGTGGGTGTCGGGGTGGGTGCCAAGGATCCAAGGTGGGTGCCAAGGAACCAAGGTGGGTGTCTGGGTGGGTGCCGAGGTGGGAGCCAGGGTGGGTCCCAAGGTGAGTGCAAAGGTGGGTGCCAGGGTCAAGGTGAGTGCCAATGTGGGTTCCAAGGTGCCAGGGTCAGGGTGAGTGCCAATGTGGGTTCAAAGGTGCTAAGTTGGGTGCGAGGTTGGGTGCGAGGGTGGGTGGGTGCCAAGGTGTGCTAGGTGGAAGCCCGGGTGGGTCGGCATCCCATGGGTGTCGAGTTGGGTGCCTGATGGGTGCTTCTTGTCAAGTTTTAGTCGTCGGGACTCATTTCGAGCCTTAGAGGTCGTTTCTTGTCCGGTTGCCCTGTCTTCGACCTGGGAACCCAATTTTGGTCCTCGGGTCCCATTTTTTTTTGTCTCGCATCCCACTTTTGGCCTGTGGCCTTTTCGGGGTCGATTCTCGTTTTGGGCATCAGAGCATGTTTCTTCTCCTAAAACCCAATATTTGTTTATTAAGTCTCGGAACACATTTTTGTTCTCGTGGACCCATCATGGGTCTTGGAACGCATTTGTGGTCCTTGGGTCCCATTTTGCATCCCGAAACTTGTGTTTTGGTGCTTGATCCCTATTTTGGGTGCCCACCTTGCACCAAGTGCGCACCCGGGGCAAACCGAGCGCCTTGGTGCACCGGGGCAAGATCGAGCGTGCACCCGAGGCGCCCCGAACATGCACCAAGGTGCACTCGGCCCACATGTGAGCGCAGGTCGTTGCGCCCGAGGTGGTGTGTGGGCACCGCGTTGCAGACGGGACACTGCACGCACACGACGCCCCGTCCAGGTGCACGCACGTAGGCCGGGCCGGGTGCACACCCGACGCCCTAGCAAGGTGCGCGCACCCGGGCAGGGCTCACACTTGGCGAACGGGGCGCACTTCGCGAGGGAGGGTGTGCACCTCGACGGGGGTGGGTGGCCGGGGTGGATTCGCACGTGGGTCGCGGTTTGCTAAGTACACACTGCGACAAGCTCATAACGGGTGCGATCATACCAGCGTTAGTGCACCGGATCCCATCAGAACTCCGCAGTTAAGCGCGCTTGGGCCGGAGTAGTACTAGGATGGGTGACCTCCCGGGAAGTCCCGGTGTTGCACCCTTTCTTAGTTTTTCGCCGGGCGTCGCAATGCTATTTGAATAAACCTTTTGCCCGTTTGCGTTCTCGTCGGGGCCGGGCCGGGCCGGGGTGCGCTGCCCGCACTACCGCGCGCGCGGGGGCGACACCGAGCGCGCACCCGAGGCGCCCCGAGCACACAGGCCACGGTGCAACCCGGGCGTTGTGCGCGCACCCCGGTGCGCCCGAGGTGCTGCGCGCGCACCCAGGTGAAATCGGTGTGCACCTCGGCCAGTGCGCGCTCGGTCGAGTCGCGCACGTTGGCCAAGGTGCACGGTGATGTTTCTTACTCTAAGGTTCCGCACCAGACGCCCGGGACAGGTGAGCGAAGCTGGGCGGGGCCGGGTGCGCGGCCGGGGCAGGTGCACGCAGCTGGAGAGAGCTTTGGAGCACACCAGAGGTGCGCACCTTGGAGCACACTTCGGAGCGCACCAATGATGCGCTCCATTCAAAAGTTTCCTGAAAAGGCAAAAAAAGTTGAGATTATAGAATTTCCCACTTGAGAGATTGTAAAAAAAAAAAATTTAAAATGAAGGAAACGCGGGTGCCAAGGTGTGCGCGCCCGGGTGCGCAGCCCAGCCAAGGTGTGCGCACCAAGGCGCCCACCCTGGCGAAGGTGCACGCAAGGTGCGCACCCGAGGCAAACCGGACAATTAACCCAACTTTCGACTTCGCGCGCACCTGCGCACCTTGGAGCGCACTTCGGAGCGCTCCTTGTTGCGCACCAATCTTGGGCACCTCGGAGTGCACCATGGCGCCCACCAAGGTGCGCACCCGGGGCAAACCGAGCTCCGACTTCGTGCGCACCTTGGAGCGCACGAAAGGTGCGCACCATGGCGCCCACCAAGGTGCGCAGCCCAGCCAAGGCGTGCGCATCAAGGTGCGCACCCTGGCGAAGGTGCGCACCCGGGGCAAACCGAGCTCCGACTTCGTGCGCACCTTGGAGCGCACAAAGGGTGCGCAACCCAGCCAAGGTGTGCGCACCCCGGGCAAACCGAGCTCCGAATCGTGCGCACCTTGGAGCACACTTCGGAGCCCTCCTTGGTGCGCACCGATGTTGCGCACCTCGGAGCGCACCCGGGGAAAACAATGCAATTAACCCGACTTTCGACTTCGTGGGCACCTCGGAGCGCTCTCGGGTTCGCACCTCGGAGCACACCGAGGTGCGCACCTTTGATGCGCTGCCTTCACCAATTTCCAGAAAAGGCAAGAAAACATTGAGAAGGTGTGCGCACCGAGGTGCCCACCCTGGCGAAGGTGCACGCGAGGTGCGCACCCGGGGCAAACCGGGCTCCGACTTCGTGCACGCCATGCTGCGCACCTTGGAGGGCCATGGTGCGCACCTTGGAGCACACTTCGGAGCGCTCAATGGTGCCCAACCCAGCCAAGGTGCCCACCGCGGCGAAGGTGCACGCGAGGTGCGCACCCGGGGCAAACCGGGCTCCGACTTCGTGCACGCCGCACCTTGGAGCACACTTCGGAGCGCTCCTTGGTGCGCACCAGGGCGCGCAACCCAGCCGAGGTGCCCACCCCGGCGAAGGTGCACGCGGGGTGCGCACCCGAGGCAAACCGGGCTCCGACTTCGTGCACGCCATGGTGCCCACCGCGGCGAAGGTGCACGCGAGGTGCGCACCCGGGGCAAACCGGGCTCCGACTTCGTGCACGCCGCACCTTGGAGCACACTTCGGAGCGCTCCTTGGTGCGCACCAGGGCGCGCAACCCAGCCGAGGTGCCCACCCCGGCGAAGGTGCACGCGAGGTGCGCACCCGGGGCAAACCGGGCTCCGACTTCGTGCACGCCATGGTGCCCACCGCGGCGAAGGTGCACGCGAGGTGCGCACCCGGGGCAAACCGGGCTCCGACTTCGTGCACGCCGCACCTTGGAGCACACTTCGGAGCGCTCCTTGGTGCGCACCATGGTGCCCACCAGGGCGCGCAACCCCGCCGAAGGTGCACGCGAGGTGCGCACCCGGGGCAAACCGGGCTCCGACTTCGTGCACGCCGCACCTTGGAGCACACTTCGGAGCGCTCCTTGGTGCGCACCAGGGCGCGCAACCCCGCCGAAGGTGCACGCGAGGTGCGCACCCGGGGCAAACCGGGCTCCGACTTCGTGCACGCCATGGTGCGCACCAGGGTGCCCACCGCGGCGAAGGTGCGCACCCGGGGCAAACCGGGCTCCGACTTCGTGCACGCCGCACCTTGGAGCACACTTCGGAGCGCTCCTTGGTGCGCACCAGGGCGCGCAACCCAGCCGAGGTGCCCACCCCGGCGAAGGTGCACGCGAGGTGCGCACCCGGGGCAAACCGGGCTCCGACTTCGTGCACGCCATGGTGCCCACCGCGGCGAAGGTGCGCACCCGGGGCAAACCGGGCTAGGACTTCGTGCACGCCGCACCTTGGAGCACACTTCGGAGCGCTCCTTGGTGCGCACCATGGTGCCCACCAGGCCGCGCAACCCAGCCAAGGTGTGCGCACCAAGGTGCACGCGAGGTGCGCACCCGGGGCAAACCGGGGTCCGGCTTCGTGCACGCCGCACCTTGGAGCACACATCGGGGCGCTCCCGGGTTCGCACCGGCGTTGCGCACCGTGGTGGGCACCTCGGAGCGCACCGTGGTGGGCACCTCGGAGCACACCAAGGTGGGCAGCGAGGTGCGCACCTTTGATGCGATGCCTTCACTAATTTCCATAAAAGGCAAAAGAAAACGAGATTTTAAAATTTCCGTTTTGAAAGATAGTGAGAAAAAGGGAATGCTGGTGCCATCTTGAGCCCGCCCTGGTGCGCAGCCCAGCCAAGGTGTGCGCACCAAGGTGCCCACCCTGGCGAAGGTGCGCGCCCGGGCAATTAACCCAACTTCCAACTTCGCGCGCGCCAGGGTGGGAGCGCACCCAACAACCGGGCCTGGGAAGAGCCAATGCGAGAAACCCCACCAAACGCTCTGACAAAAAAAGAGGGGGCGCTCCAGTAACCCCGCTTCGGAGCGCACCCTGGGCAAACCCAGCCAGGGTGCCCACCCCGGCCAAGGTGCAGGCGAGGTGCGCACCCGGGGCAAACCGGGCTCCGACAACGTGCACGCCGCACCTTGGAGCACACTTCGTAGCGCTCCCGGGTGCGCACCTCAGAGCACACCAAGGTGGGCAGCGAGGTGCGCACCTTTGATGCGCTGCCTTCACTAATTTCCAGAAAAGGCAAAAAAAAGAGGAGATTTTAAAATTTCCGTTTTGAAAGATAGTGAAAAAAACGGAACGCGGGTGCCATCTTGAGCCCGCCCGGGTGCACAGCCCAGGTAAGGTGCCCACCCTGGCAAAGGTGCGCACCCGGGCAATTAACCCTACTTCCGACTTCGTGCGCGCCAGGGTGGCAACCGGGCCTGGGAAGAGCCAATGCGAGAAACCCCACCAAACGCTCCGACAAAAAAAGAGGCGGCGCTCCAATAACCCCGCTTCGGAGCGCAGCCGGGGCAAACCCAGCCAAGGTGCCCACCCCGACGAAGGTGCACGCGAGGTGCGCACCCGGGGCAAACCGGGCTCCGACAACGTGCACGCAGCACCTTGGAGCACACTTCGAAGCACTCCCGGGTGCCCACCGGCGTTGCGCACCGTGGTGGGCAGCGAGGTGCGCACCTTTGATGCGCTGCCTTCACTAATTTCCAGAAAAGGCAAAAAAAAATGAGATTTTAAAATTTCCGTTTTGAAAGATAGTGAAAAAAACGGAACGCGGGTGCCATCTTGAGCCCGCCCTGGTGCGCAGCCCAGGCAAGGCATGCGCACCAAGGTGCCCACCCGCGGTGCACACCCGGGGCAAACCGGGCTCCGACTTCGTGCAGGCCGCACCTTGGAGCACACTTCGGAGCGCTCCTTGGTGCGCACCATGGTGCCCACCAGGGCGCACCCGGGGCAAACCGGGCTCCGACTTCGTGCACGCCGCACCTTGGAGCACACATCGGAGCGCTCCCAGGTTCGCACCAGCGTTGCGCACCTTTGATGCGCTGCCTTCACTAATTTCCAGAAAAGGCAAAAAAAAACGATATTTTAAAATTTCCGTTCTGAAAGATAGTGAAAAAAACGGAACGCGGGTGCCATCTTGAGCCCTTCCTGGTGCGCAGCCCAGGCAAGTTGTGCGCACCAAGGTGCCCACCCTGGCGGAGGTGCGCGCCCGGGGCAAACCGGGCTCCGACTTCGTGCACTGCATGGTGCCCACCAAGGCGCGCAACCCAGCCAAGGTGCCCACCGCAGCGAAGGTGCACGCGAGGTGCGCACCCGAGGTGCACACCCGGGGCAAACCGAGCTCCGACTTCGTGCACGCCGCACCTTGGAGCACACTTCAGAGCGCTCCTTGGTGCGCACCAGGGCGCGCAACCCAGCCAAGGTGCTCACCCCGGCGAAGGTGCACGCGAGGTGCGCACCCGGGGCAAGCCGGGCTCGGACTTCGTGCACGCCGCACCTTGGAGCACACATCGGAGCGCTCCCGGGTTCGCACCAGCATTGCGCACCTTTGATGCGCTGCCTTCACTAATTTCCAGAAAAGGCAAAAAAAAAAAAAAAACGAGATTTTAAAATTTCCGTTTTGAAAGATAGTGAAAAAAACGGAACGCGGGTGCCATCTTGAGCCCGCCCTGGTGTGCAGCCCAGGCAAGTTGTGCGCACCAAGGCACCCACCCTGGCCAAGGTGGGTCACGGGGTGGGTCCTAGGGTGGGTAACGGGGTGGGTACTAAGGTGCGTGCCAAGGTGGGTCATGGGGTGGGTGCCAAGGTGGGCACCAGGGTGGGTGTGCACCAACCCTAGCCAGGGTAGGTCACGGGGTGGTTGTCGGGGTGGGCGTCAAGGAGCCAAGGTGGGTGGCAAGTAGCCAAGTTGCGTGCCAAGGTGGGTGTCGGGGTGGGTGCCAAGGATCCAAGGTGGGTGCCAAGGAACCAAGGTGGGTGTCTGGGTGGGTGCCGAGGTGGGAGCCAGGGTGGGTCCCAAGGTGAGTGCAAAGGTGGGTGCCAGGGTCAAGGTGAGTGCCAATGTGGGTTCCAAGGTGCCAGGGTCAGGGTGAGTGCCAATGTGGGTTCAAAGGTGCTAAGTTGGGTGCGAGGTTGGGTGCGAGGGTGGGTGGGTGCCAAGGTGTGCTAGGTGGAAGCCCGGGTGGGTCGGCATCCCATGGGTGTCGAGTTGGGTGCCTGATGGGTGCTTCTTGTCAAGTTTTAGTCGTCGGGACTCATTTCGAGCCTTAGAGGTCGTTTCTTGTCCGGTTGCCCTGTCTTCGACCTGGGAACCCAATTTTGGTCCTCGGGTCCCATTTTTTTTTGTCTCGCATCCCACTTTTGGCCTGTGGCCTTTTCGGGGTCGATTCTCGTTTTGGGCATCAGAGCATGTTTCTTCTCCTAAAACCCAATATTTGTTTATTAAGTCTCGGAACACATTTTTGTTCTCGTGGACCCATCATGGGTCTTGGAACGCATTTGTGGTCCTTGGGTCCCATTTTGCATCCCGAAACTTGTGTTTTGGTGCTTGATCCCTATTTTGGGTGCCCACCTTGCACCAAGTGCGCACCCGGGGCAAACCGAGCGCCTTGGTGCACCGGGGCAAGATCGAGCGTGCACCCGAGGCGCCCCGAACATGCACCAAGGTGCACTCGGCCCACATGTGAGCGCAGGTCGTTGCGCCCGAGGTGGTGTGTGGGCACCGCGTTGCAGACGGGACACTGCACGCACACGACGCCCCGTCCAGGTGCACGCACGTAGGCCGGGCCGGGTGCACACCCGACGCCCTAGCAAGGTGCGCGCACCCGGGCAGGGCTCACACTTGGCGAACGGGGCGCACTTCGCGAGGGAGGGTGTGCACCTCGACGGGGGTGGGTGGCCGGGGTGGATTCGCACGTGGGTCGCGGTTTGCTAAGTACACACTGCGACAAGCTCATAACGGGTGCGATCATACCAGCGTTAGTGCACCGGATCCCATCAGAACTCCGCAGTTAAGCGCGCTTGGGCCGGAGTAGTACTGGGATGGGTGACCTCCCGGGAAGTCCCGGTGTTGCACCCTTTCTTAGTTTTTCGCCGGGCGTCGCAATGCTATTTGAATAAACCTTTTGCCCGTTTGCGTTCTCGTCGGGGCCGGGCCGGGCCGGGGTGCGCTGCCCGCACTACCGCGCGCGCGGGGGCGACACCGAGCGCGCACCCGAGGCGCCCCGAGCACACAGGCCACGGTGCAACCCGGGCGTTGTGCGCGCACCCCGGTGCGCCCGAGGTGCTGCGCGCGCACCCAGGTGAAATCGGTGTGCACCTCGGCCAGTGCGCGCTCGGTCGAGTCGCGCACGTTGGCCAAGGTGCACGGTGATGTTTCTTACTCTAAGGTTCCGCACCAGACGCCCGGGACAGGTGAGCGAAGCTGGGCGGGGCCGGGTGCGCGGCCGGGGCAGGTGCACGCAGCTGGAGAGAGCTTTGGAGCACACCAGAGGTGCGCACCTTGGAGCACACTTCGGAGCGCACCAATGATGCGCTCCATTCAAAAGTTTCCTGAAAAGGCAAAAAAAGTTGAGATTATAGAATTTCCCACTTGAGAGATTGTAAAAAAAAAAAATTTAAAATGAAGGAAACGCGGGTGCCAAGGTGTGCGCGCCCGGGTGCGCAGCCCAGCCAAGGTGTGCGCACCAAGGCGCCCACCCTGGCGAAGGTGCACGCAAGGTGCGCACCCGAGGCAAACCGGACAATTAACCCAACTTTCGACTTCGCGCGCACCTGCGCACCTTGGAGCGCACTTCGGAGCGCTCCTTGGTGCGCACCAATCTTGGGCACCTCGGAGTGCACCATGGCGCCCACCAAGGTGCGCACCCGGGGCAAACCGAGCTCCGACTTCGTGCGCACCTTGGAGCGCACGAAAGGTGCGCACCATGGCGCCCACCAAGGTGCGCAGCCCAGCCAAGGCGTGCGCATCAAGGTGCGCACCCTGGCGAAGGTGCGCACCCGGGGCAAACCGAGCTCCGACTTCGTGCGCACCTTGGAGCGCACAAAGGGTGCGCAACCCAGCCAAGGTGTGCGCACCCCGGGCAAACCGAGCTCCGAATCGTGCGCACCTTGGAGCACACTTCGGAGCCCTCCTTGGTGCGCACCGATGTTGCGCACCTCGGAGCGCACCCGGGGAAAACAATGCAATTAACCCGACTTTCGACTTCGTGGGCACCTCGGAGCGCTCTCGGGTTCGCACCTCGGAGCACACCGAGGTGCGCACCTTTGATGCGCTGCCTTCACCAATTTCCAGAAAAGGCAAGAAAACATTGAGAAGGTGTGCGCACCGAGGTGCCCACCCTGGCGAAGGTGCACGCGAGGTGCGCACCCGGGGCAAACCGGGCTCCGACTTCGTGCACGCCATGCTGCGCACCTTGGAGGGCCATGGTGCGCACCTTGGAGCACACTTCGGAGCGCTCAATGGTGCCCAACCCAGCCAAGGTGCCCACCGCGGCGAAGGTGCACGCGAGGTGCGCACCCGGGGAAACCGGGCTCCGACTTCGTGCACGCCGCACCTTGGAGCACACTTCGGAGCGCTCCTTGGTGCGCACCAGGGCGCGCAACCCAGCCGAGGTGCCCACCCCGGCGAAGGTGCACGCGGGGTGCGCACCCGGGGCAAACCGGGCTCCGACTTCGTGCACGCCATGGTGCCCACCGCGGCGAAGGTGCACGCGAGGTGCGCACCCGGGGCAAACCGGGCTCCGACTTCGTGCACGCCGCACCTTGGAGCACACTTCGGAGCGCTCCTTGGTGCGCACCAGGGCGCGCAACCCAGCCGAGGTGCCCACCCCAGCGAAGGTGCACGCGAGGTGCGCACCCGGGGCAAACCGGGCTCCGACTTCGTGCACGCCATGGTGCCCACCGCGGCGAAGGTGCACGCGAGGTGCGCACCCGGGGCAAACCGGGCTCCGACTTCGTGCACGCCATGGTGCCCACCGCGGCGAAGGTGCACGCGAGGTGCGCACCCGGGGCAAACCGGGCTCCGACTTCGTGCACGCCGCACCTTGGAGCACACTTCGGAGCGCTCCTTGGTGCGCACCATGGTGCCCACCAGGGCGCGCAACCCCGCCGAAGGTGCACGCGAGGTGCGCACCCGGGGCAAACCGGGCTCCGACTTCGTGCACGCCGCACCTTGGAGCACACTTCGGAGCGCTCCTTGGTGCGCACCAGGGCGCGCAACCCCGCCGAAGGTGCACGCGAGGTGCGCACCCGGGGCAAACCGGGCTCCGACTTCGTGCACGCCATGGTGCGCACCATGGTGCCCACCGCGGCGAAGGTGCGCACCCGGGGCAAACCGGGCTCCGACTTCGTGCACGCCGCACCTTGGAGCACACTTCGGAGCGCTCCTTGGTGCGCACCAGGGCGCGCAACCCAGCCGAGGTGCCCACCCCGGCGAAGGTGCACGCGAGGTGCGCACCCGGGGCAAACCGGGCTCCGACTTCGTGCACGCCATGGTGCCCACCGCGGCGAAGGTGCGCACCCGGGGCAAACCGGGCTAGGACTTCGTGCACGCCGCACCTTGGAGCACACTTCGGAGCGCTCCTTGGTGCGCACCATGGTGCCCACCAGGCCGCGCAACCCAGCCAAGGTGTGCGCACCAAGGTGCACGCGAGGTGCGCACCCGGGGCAAACCGGGGTCCGGCTTCGTGCACGCCGCACCTTGGAGCACACATCGGGGCGCTCCCGGGTTCGCACCGGCGTTGCGCACCGTGGTGGGCACCTCGGAGCGCACCGTGGTGGGCACCTCGGAGCACACCAAGGTGGGCAGCGAGGTGCGCACCTTTGATGCGATGCCTTCACTAATTTCCATAAAAGGCAAAAGAAAACGAGATTTTAAAATTTCCGTTTTGAAAGATAGTGAGAAAAAGGGAATGCTGGTGCCATCTTGAGCCCGCCCTGGTGCGCAGCCCAGCCAAGGTGTGCGCACCAAGGTGCCCACCCTGGCGAAGGTGCGCGCCCGGGCAATTAACCCAACTTCCAACTTCGCGCGCGCCAGGGTGGGAGCGCACCCAACAACCGGGCCTGGGAAGAGCCAATGCGAGAAACCCCACCAAACGCTCTGACAAAAAAAGAGGGGGCGCTCCAGTAACCCCGCTTCGGAGCGCACCCTGGGCAAACCCAGCCAGGGTGCCCACCCCGGCCAAGGTGCAGGCGAGGTGCGCACCCGGGGCAAACCGGGCTCCGACAACGTGCACGCCGCACCTTGGAGCACACTTCGTAGCGCTCCCGGGTGCGCACCTCAGAGCACACCAAGGTGGGCAGCGAGGTGCGCACCTT
Source organism: Cryptomeria japonica (assembly GCF_030272615.1). Lineage (NCBI taxonomy): Eukaryota > Viridiplantae > Streptophyta > Pinopsida > Cupressales > Cupressaceae > Cryptomeria > Cryptomeria japonica. The sequence goes on from NW_026728877.1 coordinate 35,410, forward strand.
TGATGCGCTGCCTTCACTAATTTCCAGAAAAGGCAAAAAAAAGAGGAGATTTTAAAATTTCCGTTTTGAAAGATAGTGAAAAAAACGGAACGCGGGTGCCATCTTGAGCCCGCCCTGGTGCACAGCCCAGGTAAGGTGCCCACCCTGGCAAAGGTGCGCACCCGGGCAATTAACCCTACTTCCGACTTCGTGCGCGCCAGGGTGGCAACCGGGCCTGGGAAGAGCCAATGCGAGAAACCCCACCAAACGCTCCGACAAAAAAAGAGGCGGCGCTCCAATAACCCCGCTTCGGAGCGCAGCCGGGGCAAACCCAGCCAAGGTGCCCACCCCGACGAAGGTGCACGCGAGGTGCGCACCCGGGGCAAACCGGGCTCCGACAACGTGCACGCAGCACCTTGGAGCACACTTCGAAGCACTCCCGGGTGCCCACCGGCGTTGCGCACCGTGGTGGGCAGCGAGGTGCGCACCTTTGATGCGCTGCCTTCACTAATTTCCAGAAAAGGCAAAAAAAAATGAGATTTTAAAATTTCCGTTTTGAAAGATAGTGAAAAAAACGGAACGCGGGTGCCATCTTGAGCCCGCCCTGGTGCGCAGCCCAGGCAAGGCATGCGCACCAAGGTGCCCACCCGCGGTGCACACCCGGGGCAAACCGGGCTCCGACTTCGTGCAGGCCGCACCTTGGAGCACACTTCGGAGCGCTCCTTGGTGCGCACCATGGTGCCCACCAGGGCGCACCCGGGGCAAACCGGGCTCCGACTTCGTGCACGCCGCACCTTGGAGCACACATCGGAGCGCTCCCAGGTTCGCACCAGCGTTGCGCACCTTTGATGCGCTGCCTTCACTAATTTCCAGAAAAGGCAAAAAAAAACGATATTTTAAAATTTCCGTTCTGAAAGATAGTGAAAAAAACGGAACGCGGGTGCCATCTTGAGCCCTTCCTGGTGCGCAGCCCAGGCAAGTTGTGCGCACCAAGGTGCCCACCCTGGCGGAGGTGCGCGCCCGGGGCAAACCGGGCTCCGACTTCGTGCACTGCATGGTGCCCACCAAGGCGCGCAACCCAGCCAAGGTGCCCACCGCAGCGAAGGTGCACGCGAGGTGCGCACCCGAGGTGCACACCCGGGGCAAACCGAGCTCCGACTTCGTGCACGCCGCACCTTGGAGCACACTTCAGAGCGCTCCTTGGTGCGCACCAGGGCGCGCAACCCAGCCAAGGTGCTCACCCCGGCGAAGGTGCACGCGAGGTGCGCACCCGGGGCAAGCCGGGCTCGGACTTCGTGCACGCCGCACCTTGGAGCACACATCGGAGCGCTCCCGGGTTCGCACCAGCATTGCGCACCTTTGATGCGCTGCCTTCACTAATTTCCAGAAAAGGCAAAAAAAAAAAAAAAACGAGATTTTAAAATTTCCGTTTTGAAAGATAGTGAAAAAAACGGAACGCGGGTGCCATCTTGAGCCCGCCCTGGTGTGCAGCCCAGGCAAGTTGTGCGCACCAAGGCACCCACCCTGGCCAAGGTGGGTCACGGGGTGGGTCCTAGGGTGGGTAACGGGGTGGGTACTAAGGTGCGTGCCAAGGTGGGTCATGGGGTGGGTGCCAAGGTGGGCACCAGGGTGGGTGTGCACCAACCCTAGCCAGGGTAGGTCACGGGGTGGTTGTCGGGGTGGGCGTCAAGGAGCCAAGGTGGGTGGCAAGTAGCCAAGTTGCGTGCCAAGGTGGGTGTCGGGGTGGGTGCCAAGGATCCAAGGTGGGTGCCAAGGAACCAAGGTGGGTGTCTGGGTGGGTGCCGAGGTGGGAGCCAGGGTGGGTCCCAAGGTGAGTGCAAAGGTGGGTGCCAGGGTCAAGGTGAGTGCCAATGTGGGTTCCAAGGTGCCAGGGTCAGGGTGAGTGCCAATGTGGGTTCAAAGGTGCTAAGTTGGGTGCGAGGTTGGGTGCGAGGGTGGGTGGGTGCCAAGGTGTGCTAGGTGGAAGCCCGGGTGGGTCGGCATCCCATGGGTGTCGAGTTGGGTGCCTGATGGGTGCTTCTTGTCAAGTTTTAGTCGTCGGGACTCATTTCGAGCCTTAGAGGTCGTTTCTTGTCCGGTTGCCCTGTCTTCGACCTGGGAACCCAATTTTGGTCCTCGGGTCCCATTTTTTTTTGTCTCGCATCCCACTTTTGGCCTGTGGCCTTTTCGGGGTCGATTCTCGTTTTGGGCATCAGAGCATGTTTCTTCTCCTAAAACCCAATATTTGTTTATTAAGTCTCGGAACACATTTTTGTTCTCGTGGACCCATCATGGGTCTTGGAACGCATTTGTGGTCCTTGGGTCCCATTTTGCATCCCGAAACTTGTGTTTTGGTGCTTGATCCCTATTTTGGGTGCCCACCTTGCACCAAGTGCGCACCCGGGGCAAACCGAGCGCCTTGGTGCACCGGGGCAAGATCGAGCGTGCACCCGAGGCGCCCCGAACATGCACCAAGGTGCACTCGGCCCACATGTGAGCGCAGGTCGTTGCGCCCGAGGTGGTGTGTGGGCACCGCGTTGCAGACGGGACACTGCACGCACACGACGCCCCGTCCAGGTGCACGCACGTAGGCCGGGCCGGGTGCACACCCGACGCCCTAGCAAGGTGCGCGCACCCGGGCAGGGCTCACACTTGGCGAACGGGGCGCACTTCGCGAGGGAGGGTGTGCACCTCGACGGGGGTGGGTGGCCGGGGTGGATTCGCACGTGGGTCGCGGTTTGCTAAGTACACACTGCGACAAGCTCATAACGGGTGCGATCATACCAGCGTTAGTGCACCGGATCCCATCAGAACTCCGCAGTTAAGCGCGCTTGGGCCGGAGTAGTACTGGGATGGGTGACCTCCCGGGAAGTCCCGGTGTTGCACCCTTTCTTAGTTTTTCGCCGGGCGTCGCAATGCTATTTGAATAAACCTTTTGCCCGTTTGCGTTCTCGTCGGGGCCGGGCCGGGCCGGGGTGCGCTGCCCGCACTACCGCGCGCGCGGGGGCGACACCGAGCGCGCACCCGAGGCGCCCCGAGCACACAGGCCACGGTGCAACCCGGGCGTTGTGCGCGCACCCCGGTGCGCCCGAGGTGCTGCGCGCGCACCCAGGTGAAATCGGTGTGCACCTCGGCCAGTGCGCGCTCGGTCGAGTCGCGCACGTTGGCCAAGGTGCACAGTGATGTTTCTTACTCTAAGGTTCCGCACCAGACGCCCGGGACAGGTGAGCGAAGCTGGGCGGGGCCGGGTGCGCGGCCGGGGCAGGTGCACGCAGCTGGAGAGAGCTTTGGAGCACACCAGAGGTGCGCACCTTGGAGCACACTTCGGAGCGCACCAATGATGCGCTCCATTCAAAAGTTTCCTGAAAAGGCAAAAAAAGTTGAGATTATAGAATTTCCCACTTGAGAGATTGTAAAAAAAAAAAATTTAAAATGAAGGAAACGCGGGTGCCAAGGTGTGCGCGCCCGGGTGCGCAGCCCAGCCAAGGTGTGCGCACCAAGGCGCCCACCCTGGCGAAGGTGCACGCAAGGTGCGCACCCGAGGCAAACCGGACAATTAACCCAACTTTCGACTTCGCGCGCACCTGCGCACCTTGGAGCGCACTTCGGAGCGCTCCTTGGTGCGCACCAATCTTGGGCACCTCGGAGTGCACCATGGCGCCCACCAAGGTGCGCACCCGGGGCAAACCGAGCTCCGACTTCGTGCGCACCTTGGAGCGCACGAAAGGTGCGCACCATGGCGCCCACCAAGGTGCGCAGCCCAGCCAAGGCGTGCGCATCAAGGTGCGCACCCTGGCGAAGGTGCGCACCCGGGGCAAACCGAGCTCCGACTTCGTGCGCACCTTGGAGCGCACAAAGGGTGCGCAACCCAGCCAAGGTGTGCGCACCCCGGGCAAACCGAGCTCCGAATCGTGCGCACCTTGGAGCACACTTCGGAGCCCTCCTTGGTGCGCACCGATGTTGCGCACCTCGGAGCGCACCCGGGGAAAACAATGCAATTAACCCGACTTTCGACTTCGTGGGCACCTCGGAGCGCTCTCGGGTTCGCACCTCGGAGCACACCGAGGTGCGCACCTTTGATGCGCTGCCTTCACCAATTTCCAGAAAAGGCAAGAAAACATTGAGAAGGTGTGCGCACCGAGGTGCCCACCCTGGCGAAGGTGCACGCGAGGTGCGCACCCGGGGCAAACCGGGCTCCGACTTCGTGCACGCCATGCTGCGCACCTTGGAGGGCCATGGTGCGCACCTTGGAGCACACTTCGGAGCGCTCAATGGTGCCCAACCCAGCCAAGGTGCCCACCGCGGCGAAGGTGCACGCGAGGTGCGCACCCGGGGCAAACCGGGCTCCGACTTCGTGCACGCCGCACCTTGGAGCACACTTCGGAGCGCTCCTTGGTGCGCACCAGGGCGCGCAACCCAGCCGAGGTGCCCACCCCGGCGAAGGTGCACGCGGGGTGCGCACCCGGGGCAAACCGGGCTCCGACTTCGTGCACGCCATGGTGCCCACCGCGGCGAAGGTGCACGCGAGGTGCGCACCCGGGGCAAACCGGGCTCCGACTTCGTGCACGCCGCACCTTGGAGCACACTTCGGAGCGCTCCTTGGTGCGCACCAGGGCGCGCAACCCAGCCGAGGTGCCCACCCCGGCGAAGGTGCACGCGAGGTGCGCACCCGGGGCAAACCGGGCTCCGACTTCGTGCACGCCATGGTGCCCACCGCGGCGAAGGTGCACGCGAGGTGCGCACCCGGGGCAAACCGGGCTCCGACTTCGTGCACGCCGCACCTTGGAGCACACTTCGGAGCGCTCCTTGGTGCGCACCATGGTGCCCACCAGGGCGCGCAACCCCGCCGAAGGTGCACGCGAGGTGCGCACCCGGGGCAAACCGGGCTCCGACTTCGTGCACGCCGCACCTTGGAGCACACTTCGGAGCGCTCCTTGGTGCGCACCAGGGCGCGCAACCCCGCCGAAGGTGCACGCGAGGTGCGCACCCGGGGCAAACCGGGCTCCGACTTCGTGCACGCCATGGTGCGCACCAGGGTGCCCACCGCGGCGAAGGTGCGCACCCGGGGCAAACCGGGCTCCGACTTCGTGCACGCCGCACCTTGGAGCACACTTCGGAGCGCTCCTTGGTGCGCACCAGGGCGCGCAACCCAGCCGAGGTGCCCACCCCGGCGAAGGTGCACGCGAGGTGCGCACCCGGGGCAAACCGGGCTCCGACTTCGTGCACGCCATGGTGCCCACCGCGGCGAAGGTGCGCACCCGGGGCAAACCGGGCTAGGACTTCGTGCACGCCGCACCTTGGAGCACACTTTGGAGCGCTCCTTGGTGCGCACCATGGTGCCCACCAGGCCGCGCAACCCAGCCAAGGTGTGCGCACCAAGGTGCACGCGAGGTGCGCACCCGGGGCAAACCGGGGTCCGGCTTCGTGCACGCCGCACCTTGGAGCACACATCGGGGCGCTCCCGGGTTCGCACCGGCGTTGCGCACCGTGGTGGGCACCTCGGAGCGCACCGTGGTGGGCACCTCGGAGCACACCAAGGTGGGCAGCGAGGTGCGCACCTTTGATGCGATGCCTTCACTAATTTCCATAAAAGGCAAAAAAAAACGAGATTTTAAAATTTCCGTTTTGAAAGATAGTGAGAAAAAGGGAATGCTGGTGCCATCTTGAGCCCGCCCTGGTGCGCAGCCCAGCCAAGGTGTGCGCACCAAGGTGCCCACCCTGGCGAAGGTGCGCGCCCGGGCAATTAACCCAACTTCCAACTTCGCGCGCGCCAGGGTGGGAGCGCACCCAACAACCGGGCCTGGGAAGAGCCAATGCGAGAAACCCCACCAAACGCTCTGACAAAAAAAGAGGGGGCGCTCCAGTAACCCCGCTTCGGAGCGCACCCTGGGCAAACCCAGCCAGGGTGCCCACCCCGGCCAAGGTGCAGGCGAGGTGCGCACCCGGGGCAAACCGGGCTCCGACAACGTGCACGCCGCACCTTGGAGCACACTTCGTAGCGCTCCCGGGTGCGCACCTCAGAGCACACCAAGGTGGGCAGCGAGGTGCGCACCTTTGATGCGCTGCCTTCACTAATTTCCAGAAAAGGCAAAAAAAAGAGGAGATTTTAAAATTTCCGTTTTGAAAGATAGTGAAAAAAACGGAACGCGGGTGCCATCTTGAGCCCGCCCTGGTGCACAGCCCAGGTAAGGTGCCCACCCTGGCAAAGGTGCGCACCCGGGCAATTAACCCTACTTCCGACTTCGTGCGCGCCAGGGTGGCAACCGGGCCTGGGAAGAGCCAATGCGAGAAACCCCACCAAACGCTCCGACAAAAAAAGAGGCGGCGCTCCAATAACCCCGCTTCGGAGCGCAGCCGGGGCAAACCCAGCCAAGGTGCCCACCCCGACGAAGGTGCACGCGAGGTGCGCACCCGGGGCAAACCGGGCTCCGACAACGTGCACGCAGCACCTTGGAGCACACTTCGAAGCACTCCCGGGTGCCCACCGGCGTTGCGCACCGTGGTGGGCAGCGAGGTGCGCACCTTTGATGCGCTGCCTTCACTAATTTCCAGAAAAGGCAAAAAAAAATGAGATTTTAAAATTTCCGTTTTGAAAGATAGTGAAAAAAACGGAACGCGGGTGCCATCTTGAGCCCGCCCTGGTGCGCAGCCCAGGCAAGGCATGCGCACCAAGGTGCCCACCCGCGGTGCACGCCCGGGGCAAACCGGGCTCCGACTTCGTGCAGGCCGCACCTTGGAGCACACTTCGGAGCGCTCCTTGGTGCGCACCATGGTGCCCACCAGGGCGCACCCGGGGCAAACCGGGCTCCGACTTCGTGCACGCCGCACCTTGGAGCACACATCGGAGCGCTCCCAGGTTCGCACCAGCGTTGCGCACCTTTGATGCGCTGCCTTCACTAATTTCCAGAAAAGGCAAAAAAAAACGATATTTTAAAATTTCCGTTCTGAAAGATAGTGAAAAAAACGGAACGCGGGTGCCATCTTGAGCCCTTCCTGGTGCGCAGCCCAGGCAAGTTGTGCGCACCAAGGTGCCCACCCTGGCGGAGGTGCGCGCCCGGGGCAAACCGGGCTCCGACTTCGTGCACTGCATGGTGCCCACCAAGGCGCGCAACCCAGCCAAGGTGCCCACCGCAGCGAAGGTGCACGCGAGGTGCGCACCCGAGGTGCACACCCGGGGCAAACCGAGCTCCGACTTCGTGCACGCCGCACCTTGGAGCACACTTCAGAGCGCTCCTTGGTGCGCACCAGGGCGCGCAACCCAGCCAAGGTGCTCACCCCGGCGAAGGTGCACGCGAGGTGCGCACCCGGGGCAAGCCGGGCTCGGACTTCGTGCACGCCGCACCTTGGAGCACACATCGGAGCGCTCCCGGGTTCGCACCAGCATTGCGCACCTTTGATGCGCTGCCTTCACTAATTTCCAGAAAAGGCAAAAAAAAAAAAAAAACGAGATTTTAAAATTTCCGTTTTGAAAGATAGTGAAAAAAACGGAACGCGGGTGCCATCTTGAGCCCGCCCTGGTGTGCAGCCCAGGCAAGTTGTGCGCACCAAGGCACCCACCCTGGCCAAGGTGGGTCACGGGGTGGGTCCTAGGGTGGGTAACGGGGTGGGTACTAAGGTGCGTGCCAAGGTGGGTCATGGGGTGGGTGCCAAGGTGGGCACCAGGGTGGGTGTGCACCAACCCTAGCCAGGGTAGGTCACGGGGTGGTTGTCGGGGTGGGCGTCAAGGAGCCAAGGTGGGTGGCAAGTAGCCAAGTTGCGTGCCAAGGTGGGTGTCGGGGTGGGTGCCAAGGATCCAAGGTGGGTGCCAAGGAACCAAGGTGGGTGTCTGGGTGGGTGCCGAGGTGGGAGCCAGGGTGGGTCCCAAGGTGAGTGCAAAGGTGGGTGCCAGGGTCAAGGTGAGTGCCAATGTGGGTTCCAAGGTGCCAGGGTCAGGGTGAGTGCCAATGTGGGTTCAAAGGTGCTAAGTTGGGTGCGAGGTTGGGTGCGAGGGTGGGTGGGTGCCAAGGTGTGCTAGGTGGAAGCCCGGGTGGGTCGGCATCCCATGGGTGTCGAGTTGGGTGCCTGATGGGTGCTTCTTGTCAAGTTTTAGTCGTCGGGACTCATTTCGAGCCTTAGAGGTCGTTTCTTGTCCGGTTGCCCTGTCTTCGACCTGGGAACCCAATTTTGGTCCTCGGGTCCCATTTTTTTTTGTCTCGCATCCCACTTTTGGCCTGTGGCCTTTTCGGGGTCGATTCTCGTTTTGGGCATCAGAGCATGTTTCTTCTCCTAAAACCCAATATTTGTTTATTAAGTCTCGGAACACATTTTTGTTCTCGTGGACCCATCATGGGTCTTGGAACGCATTTGTGGTCCTTGGGTCCCATTTTGCATCCCGAAACTTGTGTTTTGGTGCTTGATCCCTATTTTGGGTGCCCACCTTGCACCAAGTGCGCACCCGGGGCAAACCGAGCGCCTTGGTGCACCGGGGCAAGATCGAGCGTGCACCCGAGGCGCCCCGAACATGCACCAAGGTGCACTCGGCCCACATGTGAGCGCAGGTCGTTGCGCCCGAGGTGGTGTGTGGGCACCGCGTTGCAGACGGGACACTGCACGCACACGACGCCCCGTCCAGGTGCACGCACGTAGGCCGGGCCGGGTGCACACCCGACGCCCTAGCAAGGTGCGCGCACCCGGGCAGGGCTCACACTTGGCGAACGGGGCGCACTTCGCGAGGGAGGGTGTGCACCTCGACGGGGGTGGGTGGCCGGGGTGGATTCGCACGTGGGTCGCGGTTTGCTAAGTACACACTGCGACAAGCTCATAACGGGTGCGATCATACCAGCGTTAGTGCACCGGATCCCATCAGAACTCCGCAGTTAAGCGCGCTTGGGCCGGAGTAGTACTGGGATGGGTGACCTCCCGGGAAGTCCCGGTGTTGCACCCTTTCTTAGTTTTTCGCCGGGCGTCGCAATGCTATTTGAATAAACCTTTTGCCCGTTTGCGTTCTCGTCGGGGCCGGGCCGGGCCGGGGTGCGCTGCCCGCACTACCGCGCGCGCGGGGGCGACACCGAGCGCGCACCCGAGGCGCCCCGAGCACACAGGCCACGGTGCAACCCGGGCGTTGTGCGCGCACCCCGGTGCGCCCGAGGTGCTGCGCGCGCACCCAGGTGAAATCGGTGTGCACCTCGGCCAGTGCGCGCTCGGTCGAGTCGCGCACGTTGGCCAAGGTGCACGGTGATGTTTCTTACTCTAAGGTTCCGCACCAGACGCCCGGGACAGGTGAGCGAAGCTGGGCGGGGCCGGGTGCGCGGCCGGGGCAGGTGCACGCAGCTGGAGAGAGCTTTGGAGCACACCAGAGGTGCGCACCTTGGAGCACACTTCGGAGCGCACCAATGATGCGCTCCATTCAAAAGTTTCCTGAAAAGGCAAAAAAAGTTGAGATTATAGAATTTCCCACTTGAGAGATTGTAAAAAAAAAAAATTTAAAATGAAGGAAACGCGGGTGCCAAGGTGTGCGCGCCCGGGTGCGCAGCCCAGCCAAGGTGTGCGCACCAAGGCGCCCACCCTGGCGAAGGTGCACGCAAGGTGCGCACCCGAGGCAAACCGGACAATTAACCCAACTTTCGACTTCGCGCGCACCTGCGCACCTTGGAGCGCACTTCGGAGCGCTCCTTGGTGCGCACCAATCTTGGGCACCTCGGAGTGCACCATGGCGCCCACCAAGGTGCGCACCCGGGGCAAACCGAGCTCCGACTTCGTGCGCACCTTGGAGCGCACGAAAGGTGCGCACCATGGCGCCCACCAAGGTGCGCAGCCCAGCCAAGGCGTGCGCATCAAGGTGCGCACCCTGGCGAAGGTGCGCACCCGGGGCAAACCGAGCTCCGACTTCGTGCGCACCTTGGAGCGCACAAAGGGTGCGCAACCCAGCCAAGGTGTGCGCACCCCGGGCAAACCGAGCTCCGAATCGTGCGCACCTTGGAGCACACTTCGGAGCCCTCCTTGGTGCGCACCGATGTTGCGCACCTCGGAGCGCACCCGGGGAAAACAATGCAATTAACCCGACTTTCGACTTCGTGGGCACCTCGGAGCGCTCTCGGGTTCGCACCTCGGAGCACACCGAGGTGCGCACCTTTGATGCGCTGCCTTCACCAATTTCCAGAAAAGGCAAGAAAACATTGAGAAGGTGTGCGCACCGAGGTGCCCACCCTGGCGAAGGTGCACGCGAGGTGCGCACCCGGGGCAAACCGGGCTCCGACTTCGTGCACGCCATGCTGCGCACCTTGGAGGGCCATGGTGCGCACCTTGGAGCACACTTCGGAGCGCTCAATGGTGCCCAACCCAGCCAAGGTGCCCACCGCGGCGAAGGTGCACGCGAGGTGCGCACCCGGGGCAAACCGGGCTCCGACTTCGTGCACGCCGCACCTTGGAGCACACTTCGGAGCGCTCCTTGGTGCGCACCAGGGCGCGCAACCCAGCCGAGGTGCCCACCCCGGCGAAGGTGCACGCGGGGTGCGCACCCGGGGCAAACCGGGCTCCGACTTCGTGCACGCCATGGTGCCCACCGCGGCGAAGGTGCACGCGAGGTGCGCACCCGGGGCAAACCGGGCTCCGACTTCGTGCACGCCGCACCTTGGAGCACACTTCGGAGCGCTCCTTGGTGCGCACCAGGGCGCGCAACCCAGCCGAGGTGCCCACCCCGGCGAAGGTGCACGCGAGGTGCGCACCCGGGGCAAACCGGGCTCCGACTTCGTGCACGCCATGGTGCCCACCGCGGCGAAGGTGCACGCGAGGTGCGCACCCGGGGCAAACCGGGCTCCGACTTCGTGCACGCCGCACCTTGGAGCACACTTCGGAGCGCTCCTTGGTGCGCACCATGGTGCCCACCAGGGCGCGCAACCCCGCCGAAGGTGCACGCGAGGTGCGCACCCGGGGCAAACCGGGCTCCGACTTCGTGCACGCCGCACCTTGGAGCACACTTCGGAGCGCTCCTTGGTGCGCACCAGGGCGCGCAACCCCGCCGAAGGTGCACGCGAGGTGCGCACCCGGGGCAAACCGGGCTCCGACTTCGTGCACGCCATGGTGCGCACCAGGGTGCCCACCGCGGCGAAGGTGCGCACCCGGGGCAAACCGGGCTCCGACTTCGTGCACGCCGCACCTTGGAGCACACTTCGGAGCGCTCCTTGGTGCGCACCAGGGCGCGCAACCCAGCCGAGGTGCCCACCCCGGCGAAGGTGCACGCGAGGTGCGCACCCGGGGCAAACCGGGCTCCGACTTCGTGCACGCCATGGTGCCCACCGCGGCGAAGGTGCGCACCCGGGGCAAACCGGGCTAGGACTTCGTGCACGCCGCACCTTGGAGCACACTTTGGAGCGCTCCTTGGTGCGCACCATGGTGCCCACCAGGCCGCGCAACCCAGCCAAGGTGTGCGCACCAAGGTGCACGCGAGGTGCGCACCCGGGGCAAACCGGGGTCCGGCTTCGTGCACGCCGCACCTTGGAGCACACATCGGGGCGCTCCCGGGTTCGCACCGGCGTTGCGCACCGTGGTGGGCACCTCGGAGCGCACCGTGGTGGGCACCTCGGAGCACACCAAGGTGGGCAGCGAGGTGCGCACCTTTGATGCGATGCCTTCACTAATTTCCATAAAAGGCAAAAAAAAACGAGATTTTAAAATTTCCGTTTTGAAAGATAGTGAGAAAAAGGGAATGCTGGTGCCATCTTGAGCCCGCCCTGGTGCGCAGCCCAGCCAAGGTGTGCGCACCAAGGTGCCCACCCTGGCGAAGGTGCGCGCCCGGGCAATTAACCCAACTTCCAACTTCGCGCGCGCCAGGGTGGGAGCGCACCCAACAACCGGGCCTGGGAAGAGCCAATGCGAGAAACCCCACCAAACGCTCTGACAAAAAAAGAGGGGGCGCTCCAGTAACCCCGCTTCGGAGCGCACCCTGGGCAAACCCAGCCAGGGTGCCCACCCCGGCCAAGGTGCAGGCGAGGTGCGCACCCGGGGCAAACCGGGCTCCGACAACGTGCACGCCGCACCTTGGAGCACACTTCGTAGCGCTCCCGGGTGCGCACCTCAGAGCACACCAAGGTGGGCAGCGAGGTGCGCACCTTTGATGCGCTGCCTTCACTAATTTCCAGAAAAGGCAAAAAAAAGAGGAGATTTTAAAATTTCCGTTTTGAAAGATAGTGAAAAAAACGGAACGCGGGTGCCATCTTGAGCCCGCCCTGGTGCACAGCCCAGGTAAGGTGCCCACCCTGGCAAAGGTGCGCACCCGGGCAATTAACCCTACTTCCGACTTCGTGCGCGCCAGGGTGGCAACCGGGCCTGGGAAGAGCCAATGCGAGAAACCCCACCAAATGCTCCGACAAAAAAAGAGGCGGCGCTCCAATAACCCCGCTTCGGAGCGCAGCCGGGGCAAACCCAGCCAAGGTGCCCACCCCGACGAAGGTGCACGCGAGGTGCGCACCCGGGGCAAACCGGGCTCCGACAACGTGCACGCAGCACCTTGGAGCACACTTCGAAGCACTCCCGGGTGCCCACCGGCGTTGCGCACCGTGGTGGGCAGCGAGGTGCGCACCTTTGATGCGCTGCCTTCACTAATTTCCAGAAAAGGCAAAAAAAAATGAGATTTTAAAATTTCCGTTTTGAAAGATAGTGAAAAAAACGGAACGCGGGTGCCATCTTGAGCCCGCCCTGGTGCGCAGCCCAGGCAAGGCATGCGCACCAAGGTGCCCACCCGCGGTGCACGCCCGGGGCAAACCGGGCTCCGACTTCGTGCAGGCCGCACCTTGGAGCACACTTCGGAGCGCTCCTTGGTGCGCACCATGGTGCCCACCAGGGCGCACCCGGGGCAAACCGGGCTCCGACTTCGTGCACGCCGCACCTTGGAGCACACATCGGAGCGCTCCCAGGTTCGCACCAGCGTTGCGCACCTTTGATGCGCTGCCTTCACTAATTTCCAGAAAAGGCAAAAAAAAACGATATTTTAAAATTTCCGTTCTGAAAGATAGTGAAAAAAACGGAACGCGGGTGCCATCTTGAGCCCTTCCTGGTGCGCAGCCCAGGCAAGTTGTGCGCACCAAGGTGCCCACCCTGGCGGAGGTGCGCGCCCGGGGCAAACCGGGCTCCGACTTCGTGCACTGCATGGTGCCCACCAAGGCGCGCAACCCAGCCAAGGTGCCCACCGCAGCGAAGGTGCACGCGAGGTGCGCACCCGAGGTGCACACCCGGGGCAAACCGAGCTCCGACTTCGTGCACGCCGCACCTTGGAGCACACTTCAGAGCGCTCCTTGGTGCGCACCAGGGCGCGCAACCCAGCCAAGGTGCTCACCCCGGCGAAGGTGCACGCGAGGTGCGCACCCGGGGCAAGCCGGGCTCGGACTTCGTGCACGCCGCACCTTGGAGCACACATCGGAGCGCTCCCGGGTTCGCACCAGCATTGCGCACCTTTGATGCGCTGCCTTCACTAATTTCCAGAAAAGGCAAAAAAAAAAAAAAAACGAGATTTTAAAATTTCCGTTTTGAAAGATAGTGAAAAAAACGGAACGCGGGTGCCATCTTGAGCCCGCCCTGGTGTGCAGCCCAGGCAAGTTGTGCGCACCAAGGCACCCACCCTGGCCAAGGTGGGTCACGAGGTGGGTCCTAGGGTGGGTAACGGGGTGGGTACTAAGGTGCGTGCCAAGGTGGGTCATGGGGTGGGTGCCAAGGTGGGCACCAGGGTGGGTGTGCACCAACCCTAGCCAGGGTAGGTCACGGGGTGGTTGTCGGGGTGGGCGTCAAGGAGCCAAGGTGGGTGGCAAGTAGCCAAGTTGCGTGCCAAGGTGGGTGTCGGGGTGGGTGCCAAGGATCCAAGGTGGGTGCCAAGGAACCAAGGTGGGTGTCTGGGTGGGTGCCGAGGTGGGAGCCAGGGTGGGTCCCAAGGTGAGTGCAAAGGTGGGTGCCAGGGTCAAGGTGAGTGCCAATGTGGGTTCCAAGGTGCCAGGGTCAGGGTGAGTGCCAATGTGGGTTCAAAGGTGCTAAGTTGGGTGCGAGGTTGGGTGCGAGGGTGGGTGGGTGCCAAGGTGTGCTAGGTGGAAGCCCGGGTGGGTCGGCATCCCATGGGTGTCGAGTTGGGTGCCTGATGGGTGCTTCTTGTCAAGTTTTAGTCGTCGGGACTCATTTCGAGCCTTAGAGGTCGTTTCTTGTCCGGTTGCCCTGTCTTCGACCTGGGAACCCAATTTTGGTCCTCGGGTCCCATTTTTTTTTGTCTCGCATCCCACTTTTGGCCTGTGGCCTTTTCGGGGTCGATTCTCGTTTTGGGCATCAGAGCATGTTTCTTCTCCTAAAACCCAATATTTGTTTATTAAGTCTCGGAACACATTTTTGTTCTCGTGGACCCATCATGGGTCTTGGAACGCATTTGTGGTCCTTGGGTCCCATTTTGCATCCCGAAACTTGTGTTTTGGTGCTTGATCCCTATTTTGGGTGCCCACCTTGCACCAAGTGCGCACCCGGGGCAAACCGAGCGCCTTGGTGCACCGGGGCAAGATCGAGCGTGCACCCGAGGCGCCCCGAACATGCACCAAGGTGCACTCGGCCCACATGTGAGCGCAGGTCGTTGCGCCCGAGGTGGTGTGTGGGCACCGCGTTGCAGACGGGACACTGCACGCACACGACGCCCCGTCCAGGTGCACGCACGTAGGCCGGGCCGGGTGCACACCCGACGCCCTAGCAAGGTGCGCGCACCCGGGCAGGGCTCACACTTGGCGAACGGGGCGCACTTCGCGAGGGAGGGTGTGCACCTCGACGGGGGTGGGTGGCCGGGGTGGATTCGCACGTGGGTCGCGGTTTGCTAAGTACACACTGCGACAAGCTCATAACGGGTGCGATCATACCAGCGTTAGTGCACCGGATCCCATCAGAACTCCGCAGTTAAGCGCGCTTGGGCCGGAGTAGTACTGGGATGGGTGACCTCCCGGGAAGTCCCGGTGTTGCACCCTTTTTTAGTTTTTCGCCGGGCGTCGCAATGCTATTTGAATAAACCTTTTGCCCGTTTGCGTTCTCGTCGGGGCCGGGCCGGGCCGGGGTGCGCTGCCCGCACTACCGCGCGCGCGGGGGCGACACCGAGCGCGCACCCGAGGCGCCCCGAGCACACAGGCCACGGTGCAACCCGGGCGTTGTGCGCGCACCCCGGTGCGCCCGAGGTGCTGCGCGCGCACCCAGGTGAAATCGGTGTGCACCTCGGCCAGTGCGCGCTCGGTCGAGTCGCGCACGTTGGCCAAGGTGCACGGTGATGTTTCTTACTCTAAGGTTCCGCACCAGACGCCCGGGACAGGTGAGCGAAGCTGGGCGGGGCCGGGTGCGCGGCCGGGGCAGGTGCACGCAGCTAGAGAGAGCTTTGGAGCACACCAGAGGTGCGCACCTTGGAGCACACTTCGGAGCGCACCAATGATGCGCTCCATTCAAAAGTTTCCTGAAAAGGCAAAAAAAGTTGAGATTATAGAATTTCCCACTTGAGAGATTGTAAAAAAAAAAAATTTAAAATGAAGGAAACGCAGGTGCCAAGGTGTGCGCGCCCGGGTGCGCAGCCCAGCCAAGGTGTGCGCACCAAGGCGCCCACCCTGGCGAAGGTGCACGCAAGGTGCGCACCCGAGGCAAACCGGACAATTAACCCAACTTTCGACTTCGCGCGCACCTGCGCACCTTGGAGCGCACTTCGGAGCGCTCCTTGGTGCGCACCAATCTTGGGCACCTCGGAGTGCACCATGGCGCCCACCAAGGTGCGCACCCGGGGCAAACCGAGCTCCGACTTCGTGCGCACCTTGGAGCGCACGAAAGGTGCGCACCATGGCGCCCACCAAGGTGCGCAGCCCAGCCAAGGCGTGCGCATCAAGGTGCGCACCCTGGCGAAGGTGCGCACCCGGGGCAAACCGAGCTCCGACTTCGTGCGCACCTTGGAGCGCACAAAGGGTGCGCAACCCAGCCAAGGTGTGCGCACCCCAGGCAAACCGAGCTCCGAATCGTGCGCACCTTGGAGCACACTTCGGAGCCCTCCTTGGTGCGCACCGATGTTGCGCACCTCGGAGCGCACCCGGGGAAAACAATGCAATTAACCCGACTTTCGACTTCGTGGGCACCTCGGAGCGCTCTCGGGTTCGCACCTCGGAGCACACCGAGGTGCGCACCTTTGATGCGCTGCCTTCACCAATTTCCAGAAAAGGCAAGAAAACATTGAGAAGGTGTGCGCACCGAGGTGCCCACCCTGGCGAAGGTGCACGCGAGGTGCGCACCCGGGGCAAACCGGGCTCCGACTTCGTGCACGCCATGCTGCGCACCTTGGAGGGCCATGGTGCGCACCTTGGAGCACACTTCGGAGCGCTCAATGGTGCCCAACCCAGCCAAGGTGCCCACCGCGGCGAAGGTGCACGCGAGGTGCGCACCCGGGGCAAACCGGGCTCCGACTTCGTGCACGCCGCACCTTGGAGCACACTTCGG
This sequence comes from Cryptomeria japonica, assembly GCF_030272615.1. NCBI lineage: Eukaryota > Viridiplantae > Streptophyta > Pinopsida > Cupressales > Cupressaceae > Cryptomeria > Cryptomeria japonica. The sequence goes on from NW_026728877.1 coordinate 51,841, forward strand.
AGCGCTCCTTGGTGCGCACCAGGGCGCGCAACCCAGCCGAGGTGCCCACCCCGGCGAAGGTGCACGCGGGGTGCGCACCCGGGGCAAACCGGGCTCCGACTTCGTGCACGCCATGGTGCCCACCGCGGCGAAGGTGCACGCGAGGTGCGCACCCGGGGCAAACCGGGCTCCGACTTCGTGCACGCCGCACCTTGGAGCACACTTCGGAGCGCTCCTTGGTGCGCACCAGGGCGCGCAACCCAGCCGAGGTGCCCACCCCGGCGAAGGTGCACGCGAGGTGCGCACCCGGGGCAAACCGGGCTCCGACTTCGTGCACGCCATGGTGCCCACCGCGGCGAAGGTGCACGCGAGGTGCGCACCCGGGGCAAACCGGGCTCCGACTTCGTGCACGCCGCACCTTGGAGCACACTTCGGAGCGCTCCTTGGTGCGCACCATGGTGCCCACCAGGGCGCGCAACCCCGCCGAAGGTGCACGCGAGGTGCGCACCCGGGGCAAACCGGGCTCCGACTTCGTGCACGCCGCACCTTGGAGCACACTTCGGAGCGCTCCTTGGTGCGCACCAGGGCGCGCAACCCCGCCGAAGGTGCACGCGAGGTGCGCACCCGGGGCAAACCGGGCTCCGACTTCGTGCACGCCATGGTGCGCACCAGGGTGCCCACCGCGGCGAAGGTGCGCACCCGGGGCAAACCGGGCTCCGACTTCGTGCACGCCGCACCTTGGAGCACACTTCGGAGCGCTCCTTGGTGCGCACCAGGGCGCGCAACCCAGCCGAGGTGCCCACCCCGGCGAAGGTGCACGCGAGGTGCGCACCCGGGGCAAACCGGGCTCCGACTTCGTGCACGCCATGGTGCCCACCGCGGCGAAGGTGCGCACCCGGGGCAAACCGGGCTAGGACTTCGTGCACGCCGCACCTTGGAGCACACTTTGGAGCGCTCCTTGGTGCGCACCATGGTGCCCACCAGGCCGCGCAACCCAGCCAAGGTGTGCGCACCAAGGTGCACGCGAGGTGCGCACCCGGGGCAAACCGGGGTCCGGCTTCGTGCACGCCGCACCTTGGAGCACACATCGGGGCGCTCCCGGGTTCGCACCGGCGTTGCGCACCGTGGTGGGCACCTCGGAGCGCACCGTGGTGGGCACCTCGGAGCACACCAAGGTGGGCAGCGAGGTGCGCACCTTTGATGCGATGCCTTCACTAATTTCCATAAAAGGCAAAAAAAAACGAGATTTTAAAATTTCCGTTTTGAAAGATAGTGAGAAAAAGGGAATGCTGGTGCCATCTTGAGCCCGCCCTGGTGCGCAGCCCAGCCAAGGTGTGCGCACCAAGGTGCCCACCCTGGCGAAGGTGCGCGCCCGGGCAATTAACCCAACTTCCAACTTCGCGCGCGCCAGGGTGGGAGCGCACCCAACAACCGGGCCTGGGAAGAGCCAATGCGAGAAACCCCACCAAACGCTCTGACAAAAAAAGAGGGGGCGCTCCAGTAACCCCGCTTCGGAGCGCACCCTGGGCAAACCCAGCCAGGGTGCCCACCCCGGCCAAGGTGCAGGCGAGGTGCGCACCCGGGGCAAACCGGGCTCCGACAACGTGCACGCCGCACCTTGGAGCACACTTCGTAGCGCTCCCGGGTGCGCACCTCAGAGCACACCAAGGTGGGCAGCGAGGTGCGCACCTTTGATGCGCTGCCTTCACTAATTTCCAGAAAAGGCAAAAAAAAGAGGAGATTTTAAAATTTCCGTTTTGAAAGATAGTGAAAAAAACGGAACGCGGGTGCCATCTTGAGCCCGCCCTGGTGCACAGCCCAGGTAAGGTGCCCACCCTGGCAAAGGTGCGCACCCGGGCAATTAACCCTACTTCCGACTTCGTGCGCGCCAGGGTGGCAACCGGGCCTGGGAAGAGCCAATGCGAGAAACCCCACCAAACGCTCCGACAAAAAAAGAGGCGGCGCTCCAATAACCCCGCTTCGGAGCGCAGCCGGGGCAAACCCAGCCAAGGTGCCCACCCCGACGAAGGTGCACGCGAGGTGCGCACCCGGGGCAAACCGGGCTCCGACAACGTGCACGCAGCACCTTGGAGCACACTTCGAAGCACTCCCGGGTGCCCACCGGCGTTGCGCACCGTGGTGGGCAGCGAGGTGCGCACCTTTGATGCGCTGCCTTCACTAATTTCCAGAAAAGGCAAAAAAAAATGAGATTTTAAAATTTCCGTTTTGAAAGATAGTGAAAAAAACGGAACGCGGGTGCCATCTTGAGCCCGCCCTGGTGCGCAGCCCAGGCAAGGCATGCGCACCAAGGTGCCCACCCGCGGTGCACGCCCGGGGCAAACCGGGCTCCGACTTCGTGCAGGCCGCACCTTGGAGCACACTTCGGAGCGCTCCTTGGTGCGCACCATGGTGCCCACCAGGGCGCACCCGGGGCAAACCGGGCTCCGACTTCGTGCACGCCGCACCTTGGAGCACACATCGGAGCGCTCCCAGGTTCGCACCAGCGTTGCGCACCTTTGATGCGCTGCCTTCACTAATTTCCAGAAAAGGCAAAAAAAAACGATATTTTAAAATTTCCGTTCTGAAAGATAGTGAAAAAAACGGAACGCGGGTGCCATCTTGAGCCCTTCCTGGTGCGCAGCCCAGGCAAGTTGTGCGCACCAAGGTGCCCACCCTGGCGGAGGTGCGCGCCCGGGGCAAACCGGGCTCCGACTTCGTGCACTGCATGGTGCCCACCAAGGCGCGCAACCCAGCCAAGGTGCCCACCGCAGCGAAGGTGCACGCGAGGTGCGCACCCGAGGTGCACACCCGGGGCAAACCGAGCTCCGACTTCGTGCACGCCGCACCTTGGAGCACACTTCAGAGCGCTCCTTGGTGCGCACCAGGGCGCGCAACCCAGCCAAGGTGCTCACCCCGGCGAAGGTGCACGCGAGGTGCGCACCCGGGGCAAGCCGGGCTCGGACTTCGTGCACGCCGCACCTTGGAGCACACATCGGAGCGCTCCCGGGTTCGCACCAGCATTGCGCACCTTTGATGCGCTGCCTTCACTAATTTCCAGAAAAGGCAAAAAAAAAAAAAAAACGAGATTTTAAAATTTCCGTTTTGAAAGATAGTGAAAAAAACGGAACGCGGGTGCCATCTTGAGCCCGCCCTGGTGTGCAGCCCAGGCAAGTTGTGCGCACCAAGGCACCCACCCTGGCCAAGGTGGGTCACGAGGTGGGTCCTAGGGTGGGTAACGGGGTGGGTACTAAGGTGCGTGCCAAGGTGGGTCATGGGGTGGGTGCCAAGGTGGGCACCAGGGTGGGTGTGCACCAACCCTAGCCAGGGTAGGTCACGGGGTGGTTGTCGGGGTGGGCGTCAAGGAGCCAAGGTGGGTGGCAAGTAGCCAAGTTGCGTGCCAAGGTGGGTGTCGGGGTGGGTGCCAAGGATCCAAGGTGGGTGCCAAGGAACCAAGGTGGGTGTCTGGGTGGGTGCCGAGGTGGGAGCCAGGGTGGGTCCCAAGGTGAGTGCAAAGGTGGGTGCCAGGGTCAAGGTGAGTGCCAATGTGGGTTCCAAGGTGCCAGGGTCAGGGTGAGTGCCAATGTGGGTTCAAAGGTGCTAAGTTGGGTGCGAGGTTGGGTGCGAGGGTGGGTGGGTGCCAAGGTGTGCTAGGTGGAAGCCCGGGTGGGTCGGCATCCCATGGGTGTCGAGTTGGGTGCCTGATGGGTGCTTCTTGTCAAGTTTTAGTCGTCGGGACTCATTTCGAGCCTTAGAGGTCGTTTCTTGTCCGGTTGCCCTGTCTTCGACCTGGGAACCCAATTTTGGTCCTCGGGTCCCATTTTTTTTTGTCTCGCATCCCACTTTTGGCCTGTGGCCTTTTCGGGGTCGATTCTCGTTTTGGGCATCAGAGCATGTTTCTTCTCCTAAAACCCAATATTTGTTTATTAAGTCTCGGAACACATTTTTGTTCTCGTGGACCCATCATGGGTCTTGGAACGCATTTGTGGTCCTTGGGTCCCATTTTGCATCCCGAAACTTGTGTTTTGGTGCTTGATCCCTATTTTGGGTGCCCACCTTGCACCAAGTGCGCACCCGGGGCAAACCGAGCGCCTTGGTGCACCGGGGCAAGATCGAGCGTGCACCCGAGGCGCCCCGAACATGCACCAAGGTGCACTCGGCCCACATGTGAGCGCAGGTCGTTGCGCCCGAGGTGGTGTGTGGGCACCGCGTTGCAGACGGGACACTGCACGCACACGACGCCCCGTCCAGGTGCACGCACGTAGGCCGGGCCGGGTGCACACCCGACGCCCTAGCAAGGTGCGCGCACCCGGGCAGGGCTCACACTTGGCGAACGGGGCGCACTTCGCGAGGGAGGGTGTGCACCTCGACGGGGGTGGGTGGCCGGGGTGGATTCGCACGTGGGTCGCGGTTTGCTAAGTACACACTGCGACAAGCTCATAACGGGTGCGATCATACCAGCGTTAGTGCACCGGATCCCATCAGAACTCCGCAGTTAAGCGCGCTTGGGCCGGAGTAGTACTGGGATGGGTGACCTCCCGGGAAGTCCCGGTGTTGCACCCTTTTTTAGTTTTTCGCCGGGCGTCGCAATGCTATTTGAATAAACCTTTTGCCCGTTTGCGTTCTCGTCGGGGCCGGGCCGGGCCGGGGTGCGCTGCCCGCACTACCGCGCGCGCGGGGGCGACACCGAGCGCGCACCCGAGGCGCCCCGAGCACACAGGCCACGGTGCAACCCGGGCGTTGTGCGCGCACCCCGGTGCGCCCGAGGTGCTGCGCGCGCACCCAGGTGAAATCGGTGTGCACCTCGGCCAGTGCGCGCTCGGTCGAGTCGCGCACGTTGGCCAAGGTGCACGGTGATGTTTCTTACTCTAAGGTTCCGCACCAGACGCCCGGGACAGGTGAGCGAAGCTGGGCGGGGCCGGGTGCGCGGCCGGGGCAGGTGCACGCAGCTAGAGAGAGCTTTGGAGCACACCAGAGGTGCGCACCTTGGAGCACACTTCGGAGCGCACCAATGATGCGCTCCATTCAAAAGTTTCCTGAAAAGGCAAAAAAAGTTGAGATTATAGAATTTCCCACTTGAGAGATTGTAAAAAAAAAAAATTTAAAATGAAGGAAACGCGGGTGCCAAGGTGTGCGCGCCCGGGTGCGCAGCCCAGCCAAGGTGTGCGCACCAAGGCGCCCACCCTGGCGAAGGTGCACGCAAGGTGCGCACCCGAGGCAAACCGGACAATTAACCCAACTTTCGACTTCGCGCGCACCTGCGCACCTTGGAGCGCACTTCGGAGCGCTCCTTGGTGCGCACCAATCTTGGGCACCTCGGAGTGCACCATGGCGCCCACCAAGGTGCGCACCCGGGGCAAACCGAGCTCCGACTTCGTGCGCACCTTGGAGCGCACGAAAGGTGCGCACCATGGCGCCCACCAAGGTGCGCAGCCCAGCCAAGGCGTGCGCATCAAGGTGCGCACCCTGGCGAAGGTGCGCACCCGGGGCAAACCGAGCTCCGACTTCGTGCGCACCTTGGAGCGCACAAAGGGTGCGCAACCCAGCCAAGGTGTGCGCACCCCGGGCAAACCGAGCTCCGAATCGTGCGCACCTTGGAGCACACTTCGGAGCCCTCCTTGGTGCGCACCGATGTTGCGCACCTCGGAGCGCACCCGGGGAAAACAATGCAATTAACCCGACTT
>NW_026728877.1:67500-85000 GCF_030272615.1 Cryptomeria japonica
AAGCACACACACACAAGCATCCTCGGAAGAGGACAGTTCGAGTGACAGGTCAAATCCAAGAGTTCCGAAGACTACCTCCAGGAACAATCGGGAACAAGACCGATTACAAGTCGTCGAGTCTGTTACTGGGCGAACACGAGATGCGCACAGGAAATCGATCAGCCCTCACAATGGCCCAAGGCCAGAGATCGGACTGCTACGATTTACCCCAACAATCATCGTGCCACTCTTCGCAGAGAGGTGATAGACGCCAACGAGCCCGCGCATAGCAATCGAGGTGTAAAAAGGGCGTTGAAGGCAGGAAGCCTGGACGAAAGAGGCTACGAGGTCACCTCGAAGCGGTCTAAGAATCGGGCGCACTTGGGGCGACTACCAGTGCCAACCCCTTATCCCGCGGTGCGTCCGACACACAGAAATTTCCAAGGCGGCCAAGGAGCCTCCCCGCATAGCAATCGGGGTGTGAGGTTACGGATGCAGCATTGATAGCAATCGAGGTGGGAGGCGAAGGATGCAGAAGTGAGAGCCGAGGGATGTAGCAGAGATAGCAATCGGGGTGTGTGATGCAGAAGAGATAGCAATCGAGGTGTGCGGTGGGAAGGGCCCAGCAGCCAGAATGCATGAAGCGACGGATGAAGCAGTGATGACAACCGGGCTGTGAGGAGAGGAGGGATGCAGCCAAGAAAGCAATCAGGGCTCGAGGCAAGGGATGCATCAAGGATAGCAATCATGTTGTGAGGCGAGATTCCAAAGGCTAAACGTGAGAGGCTGCAGGGTCGACTCAGAGAGGTCTATGCATGTGAGAGGCTGAAAGCAAGGTCAACTCGGAGCGGTCTATGCATCGGGCGCGCTTGGGGCGACTACCAGTGCCAACCCCTTATCCCGCGACGCGTCCGACAAAGAGAACGTTCCAAGGCGGCAGAGGAGGTTACCAGCCGAAGGATGCAGTAGCAATAACAGGTATAGTTCCGCGGCGGCCGAGAAGACTCACCGCATAGGAATCGGGATGCGAGGCGAGGGATGCGGCGGGAAGGCCCCGACGGCTAAACGGAAGAGGCTGCAGGGCCGCCTCGGAATGGTCCAAGCATCGGACGCGATTGGGACGACTACCAGTGCCAACCCCTTATCCCGCGATGCGTCCGATACACAGATAGTTCCAAGGCGGCCGAGGAGCCTCACCGCATATCAATCGGGGTGCGAGGCGAGGGATGGGGCGGGAAGGCCCCAACGGCTAGACGGAAGAGGCTTCAGGGCCACCTCGGAATGCTCCAAGCATCGGACGCGCTTGGGGCGACTACCAGTGCCAACCCCTTATCCCGCGATGCGTCCGATACACAGATGGTTCCAAGGCGGCCGAGGAGCCTCACCGCATAGCAATCGGGGGTGCGAGGCGAGGGATGGGGCGGGAAGGCCCCAACGGCTAGACGGAAGAGGCTTCAGGGCCGCCTCGGAATGGTCCAAGCATCGGACGCGCTTGGGGCGACTACCAGTGACAACCCCTCATCCCGCGATGCGTCCGATACGAAGATGGTTCCAAGGCGGCCGAGGAGCCTCACCGCATAGCAATCGGGGTGCGAGGTGGGGGATGCGGCGAGATGGCCCCAACGGCTAGACGGAAGAGGCCACAGGGCCGCGTCGGAATAGTCCAAGCATCGGACGCGCTTGGGGCGACTACCAGTGACAACCCCTTATCCCGCGATGCGTCCGATACGAAGATAGTTCCAAGGCGGCCGAGGAGCCTCACCGCATAGCAATCCGGGTGCGAGGTGGGGGATGCGGCGAGATGGCCCCAACGGCTAGACGGAAGAGGCTGCAGGGCCGCCTCGGAATAGTCCAAGCATCGGACGCGCTTGGGGCGACTACCAGTGACAACCCCTTATCCCGCGATGCTTCCGATACGAAGACAGTTCCAAGGCGGCCGAGGAGCCTCACCGCATAGCAATGGGGGTGCGAGGTGAGGGATGCGGCGAGATGGCCCCAACGGCTAGACGGAAGAGGCCACAGGGCCGCCTCGGAATAGTCCAAGCATCGGACGCGCTTGGGGCGACTACCAGTGACAACCCCTTATCCCGCGATGCATCCGATACGAAGATAGTTCCCAGGCGGCCGAGGAGCCTCACCGCATAGCAATCGGGGTGCGAGGCGAGGGATGCGGCGAGATGGCCCCAAAGGGTAGACGGAAGAGGCTGCGGGGCCGCCTCGGAATAGTCCAACCATCGAACGCGCTTGGGGCGACTACCACTGCCAACCCCTTATCCCGCGATGCGTCCGATACACAGATAGTTCCGAGGCGGCCGAGGAGCTGGGGGATGCGGCGAGATGGCCCCAACGGCTAGACGGAAGAGGCTGCAGGGCCGCCTCGGAATAGTCCAAGCATCGGACGCGCTTGGGGCGACTACCAGTGACAACCCCTTATCCCGCGATGCGTCCGATACACAGATAGTTCCGAGGCGGCCAAGGAGCCTCACCGCATAGCAATCGTGGTGCGAGGTGGGGGATGCAGCGAGATGGCCCCAACGGCTAGACGGAAGAGGCTGCAGGGCCGCCTCGGAATGGTCCAAGCATCGGACGCGCTTGGGGCGACTACCACTGCCAACCCCTTATCCCGCGATGCGTCCGATACACAGATAGTTCCAAGGCGGCCGAGGAGCCTCACCGAATAGCAATCGGGGTGCGAGGCGAGGGATGCGGCGAGAAAGCCCCAACGGCTAGAGGGAAGAGGCTTCAGGTCCGCCTCGGAATGGTCCAAGCATCGGACGCGCTTGGGGCGACTACCAGTGACAACCCCTTATCCCGCGACGCGTCCGATACACAGATAGTTCCAAGGCGGCCGAGGAGCCTCACCGCATAGCAATCGGGGTGCGAGGCGAGGGATGCGGCGAGAAGGACCCAACGGCTAGACGGAAGAGGCTTCAGGGCCGCCTCGGAATGGTCCAAGCATCGGACGCGCTTGGGGCGACTACCAGTGACAACCCCTTATCCCGCGACGCGTCCGATACACAGATAGTTCCAAGGCGGCCGAGGAGCCTCACCGCATAGCAATCGGGGTGCGAGGCGAGGGATGCGGCGAGAAGGACCCAACGGCTAGACGGAAGAGGCTTCAGGGCCGCCTCGGAATGGTCCAAGCATCGGACGCGCTTGGGGCGACTACCAGTGACAACCCCTTATCCCGCGACGCGTCCGATACACAGATAGTTCCAAGGCGGCCGAGGAGCCTCACCGCATAGCAATCGGGGTGCGAGGCGAGGGATGCGGCGAGAAGGACCCAACGGCTAGACGGAAGAGGCTTCAGGGCCGCCTCGGAATGGTCCAAGCATCGGACGCGCTTGGGGCGACTACCAGTGACAACCCCTTATCCCGCGACGCGTCCGATACACAGATAGTTCCAAGGCGGCCGAGGAGCCTCACCGCATAGCAATCGGGGTGCGAGGCGAGGGATGCGGCGAGAAGGACCCAACGGCTAGACGGAAGAGGCTTCAGGGCCGCCTCGGAATGGTCCAAGCATCGGACGCGCTTGGGGCGACTACCAGTGACAACCCCTTATCCCGCGACGCGTCCGATACACAGATAGTTCCAAGGCGGCCGAGGAGCCTCACCGCATAGCAATCGGGGTGCGAGGCGAGGGATGCGGCGAGAAGGACCCAACGGCTAGACGGAAGAGGCTTCAGGGCCGCCTGGGAATGGTCCATGCATCGCACGCGCTTGGGGCGACTACCAGTGACAACCCCTTATCCCGCGACGCGTCCGATACACAGATAGTTCCAAGGCGGCCGAGGAGCCTCACCGCATAGCAATCGGGGTGCGAGGCGAGGGATGCGGCGAGAAGGACCCAACGGCTAGACGGAAGAGGCTTCAGGGCCGCCTCGGAATGGTCCAAGCATCGGACGCGCTTGGGGCGACTACCAGTGACAACCCCTTATCCCGCGACGCGTCCGATACACAGATAGTTCCAAGGCGGCCGAGGAGCCTCACCGCATAGCAATCGGGGTGCGAGTCGAGGGATGCGGCGAGAAGGACCCAACGGCTAGACGGAAGAGGCTTCAGGGCCGCCTCGGAATGGTCCAAGCATCGGACGCGCTTGGGGCGACTACCAGTGACAACCCCTTATCCCGCGATGCGTCTGATACACAGATAGTTCCAAGGCGGCCGAGGAGCCTCACCGCATAGCAATCGGGGTGCGAGGCAAGGGATGCGGCGAGAAGGACCCAACGGCTAGACGGAAGAGGCTTCAGGGCCGCCTCGGAATGGTCCAAGCATCGGACGCGCTTGGGGCGACTACCGTTGCCAACCCCTTATCCCGCGATGCGTCTGATACACAGATAGTTCCGAGGCGGCCGAGGAGCCTCACCGCATAGCAATCGGGTTGCGAGGCAGATTATTGGGAAGGGAACCCCCTGGGATGCAGCTCAAGCAGTGCCCAAAGGGACTGGAATGCGGAATCACATCGAGAGACCCAAATGCTATACGAGGGCTCAAATCGAATTATCGATTTGGCCACGACATGGACGCATCGGAACGACTACCTTTGCCGAACCACTCGCAATTGCATCCATACCGAAACCAATAGACATTTCCGTTAGAGCCCTCGCATAGCATTCGGGAATCTCGCATGCCCCTCTAAATCGACCAATGCTGGCGCTCAACGAAAATCCGAGCGCTACCACCGTTCGAGCGCCAGCATTGGTCGAGTTAGAGGGGCACGGGGGAGAATGCTCCAGTCAACACCTCCCCTATATAAGTTATTTGTCCGATTCTCGCACAACCGTAGTCTGCCTCGTCGAATCAAACAACGGTCCCAGATTCCGACTTCCGTTCCGTAGAGACCCAAAAGCTAGATGGAGGCTCGCAAGAAAGAGAGTCAGCGCATAGCAATCGGGTTTCTCGAACGTTTAGGGACCGAGCTCACTTGCGGATAGGGCAAAATCCGCCAAGCAACCCAAAAGCTAGACGGGGGCTCGAATCGAATCGCCTAGGCGGCCACAACAACGACGTGTTGGATCGACTACCAGTGCCAAACCATTCAGCAAGACTAGTCTGTGTCGAGGCCGGATAGAGATTCTCAGAGAGCGCCCGTATAGCATTTAGGAGACCTGCCGCGTCCCTCACACTCGACAAATGGTGGTGCACGTTTATAAATCCGAGCGATCCCAACCCTTTCAAGCACCAACATCGGTCGAGATAGAGGGGCACGGAGGGGGCTGCGTGAGACAACACAGTCCCCTATATAAGTTATTTGTCCGATTCTCACACATCCGAAGAATGGTCATCAAATCGGACAACAGCCCAAACTTCCGACTTCCGTCCCAGAAAGCCCAAGAGCTATCTAAAACGTTCATGGCCGGAACTCGATCGCGGCTATACCAGTCCGCCAAGCAACCCAAAAGCTAGACTGGAGCTCTAGTCGAATCACCTCTGTGGCCATTGCAAGGACGTGTTGGAGCGACTACCATTGCCGAACCATTCCGCAGGTCGAGTCCATACCAAGGCCGCATAGAGATTCACGATGAGCTCCTGCATAGCAATCAGGAGACTTGCCGTGTCCATCACAATCGATAAATCCTGGTGCAAGATTTTTGCATCCGAGCGCTCCAACCAGTCGAGCACCAGCATCAATCGACATAAACGGGCACGGGGGGAGGATGCTCGAGAACACTACCTCCCCTATATAAGTTATTTGTCCGATTCTCAAGCAGCCGAAGTCTGGTCATCGAATCGGGTCAAAGACCACAACTTCCGACTTTACCCACAATGCAAGTCATCGAATCGAACATCGGCCCCCGAGTCGGACTCCATGCGTATGTCAGGTCATCGGACCCAAATTCCGCCTTCCTGCGCATGGCGGGCCATCAATATCAACTCGGTCATCGGACCCAAACTCCGCCTTTCTGCGCATGGCACGCCTTCAAATCGGTCATCGGACCCAAATTCCGCCTTCCTGTGCATGGCGGGCCATCAACATCAACTCGGTCATCGGACCCAAATTCCGCCTTTCTGCGCATGGCACGCCATCAACTCGGTCATCGGACCCAAATTCCGCCTTCCTGCGCATGGCAGGTCATCGGACACAAATTCAGACCTCGCCAATATGCCTACGTATCGAATCGGTCATCGGACCCAACTTCCGACTTCATCCATACTGTAGGGTCTTTGAGGTTGGCGCGGTGCGCTCAACCCGGGGAGTCGACCCATCGAAGCATACACCTCCCCTATATAAGCTATTTGTCCGATTCCCACACCTGTGTAGTTTGCACCTCTGACCAGGACATCGACCCCAACTTCCGAACTCAACTGCAACGACGGCACCAGCGCCTTGGTGCGCACCTTGCGACGCACAGTCCCAACATTCGCCTTCCTGCACATGGCAGGTCATCGGACCCAAATTCCGACCTCGCGAGTATGCCTACATATCGAATCGGTCATCGGACACAACTTCCGACTTCATCCATACCGTAGGGTCTTTGAGGTTGGCGCGGTGCGCTCAACCCGGGGAGTCGACCCAACGAAGCATACACCTCCCCTATATAAGCTATTTGTCCGATTCCCACACCTGTGTAGTTTGCACCTCCGATCAGGACATCGACCCCAACTTCCGAACTCGCCTGCAACGACCGAACCAGCGCCTTGGTGCGCACCTTGCAACGCACAGTGCCAACATTCGCCTTCCTGCACATGGCAGGTCATCGGACCCAAATTCCGACCTCGCGAGTATGCCTACATATCGAATCGGTCATCGGACCCAACTTCCGACTTCATCCATACCGTAGGGTCTTTGAGGTTGGCGCGGTGCGCTCAACCCGGGGAGTCGACCCAACGAAGCATACACCTCCCCTATATAAGCTATTTGTCCGATTCCCACACCTGTGTAGCTTGCACCTCCGATCAGGACATCGACCCCAACTTCCGAACTCGACTAAAAAGACCGCACCAGCACCTTGGTGTGCACCTTGCAACGCACAGTGCCAACATTCGCCTTCCTGCACATGGCAGGTCATCGGACCCAAATTCCGACCTCATGAGCATACCTACTAATCGAATCGGTCATCGGACCCAACTTCCGACTTCATCCATACCGTAGGGTCTTTGAGGTTGGCGCGGTGCGCTCAACCTGGGGAGTCGACCCATCGAAGCATACACCTCCCCTATATAAGCTATTTGTCCGATTCCGACACCTGTGTAGTTTGCACCTCCGCTCAGGACATCGACCCCAACTTCCGAACTCGCCTGCAACGACCGAACCAGCGCCTTGGTGCGCACCAAAAGTGCGCACTTTTGGAGGGCACTTTTGTGCGCTCCAAAGGTGCGCACTTTTGGAGGGCACTTTTGTGCGCTCCAAAGGTGCGCACTTTTGGAGGGCACTTTTTGGAGGGCACTTTTGTGCGCTCCAAAGGTGCGCACTTTTGGAGGGCACTTTTTGGAGGGCACTTTTCTGCGCTCCAAAGGTGCGCACTTTTGGAGGGCACTTTTTGGAGGGCACTTTTCTGCGCTCCAAAGGTGCGCACTTTTGGAGGGCACTTTTTGGAGGGCACTTTTCTGCGCTCCAAAGGTGCGCACTTTTGGAGGGCACTTTTTGGAGGGCACTTTTCTGCGCTCCAAAGGTGCGCACTTTTGGAGGGCACTTTTGTGCACTCCAAAGGTGCACACTTTTGGAGGGCACTTTTTGGAGGGCACTTTTCTGCACTCCAAAGGTGCGCACTTTTGGAGGGCACTTTTTGGAGGGCACTTTTGTGCGCTCCAAAGGTGCGCACTTTTGGAGGGCACTTTTTGGAGGGCACTTTTGTGCGCTCCAAAGGTGCGCACTTTTGGAGGGCACTTTTGTGCACTCCAAAGGTGCGCACTTTTGGAGGGCACTTTTCCTGCGCTCCAAAGGTGCACACCTAGGTGAGCACCTTCGACCACACCTTGTAGCACACCAAACTCTGACTTTCGACTTCATCCGCAATGCAGGGTCTTTGAGGTTGGCGCAATGCGCACAACCAGGGGAGTCGACCCATCAAACCCAACACCTCCCCTATATAAGCTATTTGTCTGATTCTCATACATGCGTAGCCTGCAGGAGCAATTAGGACATCGACCCCAACTTTCGGCTTCTAAACGAAAACAAGGTCTTTGAGGTTGGTGTAATGCGAACAACTAGGGGAGTCAACCCATCAAACCCAACACCTCCCCTATATAAGCTATTTGTCTGATTCTCATACATGTGTAGTCTACAGGAGCAATTAGGACATCGACCCCAACTTTTGACTTCTTAACGAAAACAAGGTCTTTGAGGTTGACGTAATGCGCACAACCAGGGGAGTCGACCCATCAAACCCAACACCTCCCCTATATAAGCTATTTGTCCGATTCTCATACATGTGTAGCCTACAGGAGCCATTAGGACATTGACCCCAACTTTTGACTTCTTAACGAAAACAAGGTCTTTGAGGTTGGCGTAATGCGCACAACCAAGGGAGTTGACCCATCAAACCCAACACCTCCCCTATATAAGCTATTTGTCTGATTCTCATACATGTGTAGCCTGCAACAACGATTAGGACATCCACCCCAACTTCTGAATTCGTCTGCGTTGACCGCACCAAAGGTGCACGCCTTGGTGCTCACCAAAATCCGACTTCCGACTTCTTCTGCTATGCGGGGTCTTTGAGGTTGGCGCAGTGCGCACAACCAGGGGAGTCAACCCACCGAATGCAACACCTCCCCTATATAAGCTATTTGTCTGATTCTCATACATGCGTAGACTGCAGCAATGATTAGGACATCCACCCCAACTTTTGACTTCTTAAACAAGACAGGGTCTTTGAAGTTGGTGCAGTGCACACAACCAGGGGAGTCGACCCATCAAACGCAACACCTCCCCTATATAAAGCTATTTGTCCGATTCTCATACGTGTAGTCTGCAGCAGCGATTAGGACATCGACCCCAACTTCCGAATTCGTTTGCATTGACCGCACCAAAGGTGCACGCCTTGGTGTGCACCTTGGAGTGCACTTTGGTGCTCACCTCGGTGCACACTTTGGTGTGCACCTCGGTGTGCACCAAAGGTGCGCACCTTGGAGCGCACCAAAGGTGTACACTTTGGAGCGCACCACATAGGGTCTTTGAGAGGTTGGCGCAGTGCGCACACCAAGGTGGGTGTTGAGGTGCGTGCCGAGGTGGGTGGGTGCTAGGGTGCGCTCCATGGTGGGTGCCAGGGTGGGTGCGTGCTAGGGTGGATTCCAAAGAGGGTCATAGGGTGGGTGCCAAGGTGGGTTGGTGATATAGTGGGTTCAAAGGTGGGTACTAGGGTGGGTTCCAAGGTGGGTCACAAGTTGGGTGCCAGGATGCGTGGGTGTTAGGTTGGGTGCCAAGGTGGGCTCCTGCGTGGGTGGGTGCTAGGGTGGGTTTCAAGGTGGACGCGAGGGCGGGTGCCAAGGTGGGTAACAAGTTGGGTGTTAGGATGGGTGAGTGCTAGAGTGGGTGCCAAGGTGGGTGGGTGCTAAGGTGGATGCCAAGGTGGTTCACAGGGTGGGTGGGTTCTAGGGTGAGTTCCAAGGTGGGTCACAGGTTTAGTGCTAGGGTGCGTGTCAAGGCGGGTGTCGAGGTGCCTGGGTGCTAGGGTGTGGATGCCAATGTGGGTCATAGGGTGGGTACTAGGGTGGGCTGCAATGTGGGTGCCAAGGTGGGTAACATGCTCGGTTGGTTCTAAATTGGGTGTCAGGGTGGGTGTGCACCCACCTTGCCCGAGGTGGGTGCCAAGGTGCCAGTGTGGGTGGGTGCTAAGGTGGATGCCAAGGTGGGTGAGAAGGTGGGTGATAGGTTGAGTGGTAGGATGGGTGGGTGCCAAGATGGGTCACAGGGTGGGTGCAAGGGTGGGTAGGTGCTAGGGTTGGTGTCAGGGTGGGTGGGTGCTAGGTTGGGTTCCAAGGTGGGTGCGAGGGTGAGTGTCAAGGTGGGTCACAGGTTAGGTGCTAGGATGGGTGAGTGCTAGGGTGCAAAGGTGCCAGGGTGGGTGCTAGGATGGGTCGATGCTAGGGTGAGTGGCAAGGTGGGTCCACAAGTGTCAAGGTGGGTGCCGAGGTGGGTGCCAACTTGGGTTCCAAGGTGGGTGCCAAGTGGGCGACTGCTATGGTGGATGCCAAGGTGGGTCACGGGGTGGGTGCCAAGTTGCTAGGTTGTGTTCCAAGGTGGGTGCCAACGTGGCTGCTAGGGTGCGTGGGTTAAAGGGTGTGTCACAACGTGGGTGCCAGGATGGGTGCGCACCCACACTGGCCAAGACGGGTGCAAGGTTGGGTTCCAAGCCCGGTCACAGGCTGGGTGCTAGGATGGGTGGGTGCCAAGGTGGGCACCAGGGTGGGTGCACCCACCCTGGCCAAGGTGGGTCACGGGGTGGGTCCTAGGGTGGGTAACAGGGTGGGTACTAAGGTGCGTGCCAAGGTGGGTCATGGGGTGGGTGCCAAGGTGGGCACCAGGGTGGGTGTGCACCAACCCTAGCCAGGGTAGGTCACGGGGTGGTTGTCGGGGTGGGCGTCAAGGAGCCAAGGTGGGTGGCAAGTAGCCAAGTTGCGTGCCAAGGTGGGTGTCGGGGTGGGTGCCAAGGATCCAAGGTGGGTGCCAAGGAACCAAGGTGGGTGTCTGGGTGGGTGCCGAGGTGGGAGCCAGGGTGGGTCCCAAGGTGAGTGCAAAGGTGGGTGCCAGGGTCAAGGTGAGTGCCAATGTGGGTTCCAAGGTGCCAGGGTCAGGGTGAGTGCCAATGTGGGTTCAAAGGTGCTAAGTTGGGTGCGAGGTTGGGTGCGAGGGTGGGTGGGTGCCAAGGTGTGCTAGGTGGAAGCCCGGGTGGGTCGGCATCCCATGGGTGTCGAGTTGGGTGCCTGATGGGTGCTTCTTGTCAAGTTTTAGTCGTCGGGACTCATTTCGAGCCTTAGAGGTCGTTTCTTGTCCGGTTGCCCTGTCTTCGACCTGGGAACCCAATTTTGGTCCTCGGGTCCCATTTTTTTTTGTCTCGCATCCCACTTTTGGCCTGTGGCCTTTTCGGGGTCGATTCTCGTTTTGGGCATCAGAGCATGTTTCTTCTCCTAAAACCCAATATTTGTTTATTAAGTCTCGGAACACATTTTTGTTCTCGTGGACCCATCATGGGTCTTGGAACGCATTTGTGGTCCTTGGGTCCCATTTTGCATCCCGAAACTTGTGTTTTGGTGCTTGATCCCTATTTTGGGTGCCCACCTTGCACCAAGTGCGCACCCGGGGCAAACCGAGCGCCTTGGTGCACCGGGGCAAGATCGAGCGTGCACCCGAGGCGCCCCGAACATGCACCAAGGTGCACTCGGCCCACATGTGAGCGCAGGTCGTTGCGCCCGAGGTGGTGTGTGGGCACCGCGTTGCAGACGGGACACTGCACGCACACGACGCCCCGTCCAGGTGCACGCACGTAGGCCGGGCCGGGTGCACACCCGACGCCCTAGCAAGGTGCGCGCACCCGGGCAGGGCTCACACTTGGCGAACGGGGCGCACTTCGCGAGGGAGGGTGTGCACCTCGACGGGGGTGGGTGGCCGGGGTGGATTCGCACGTGGGTCGCGGTTTGCTAAGTACACACTGCGACAAGCTCATAACGGGTGCGATCATACCAGCGTTAGTGCACCGGATCCCATCAGAACTCCGCAGTTAAGCGCGCTTGGGCCGGAGTAGTACTAGGATGGGTGACCTCCCGGGAAGTCCCGGTGTTGCACCCTTTCTTAGTTTTTCGCCGGGCGTCGCAATGCTATTTGAATAAACCTTTTGCCCGTTTGCGTTCTCGTCGGGGCCGGGCCGGGCCGGGGTGCGCTGCCCGCACTACCGCGCGCGCGGGGGCGACACCGAGCGCGCACCCGAGGCGCCCCGAGCACACAGGCCACGGTGCAACCCGGGCGTTGTGCGCGCACCCCGGTGCGCCCGAGGTGCTGCGCGCGCACCCAGGTGAAATCGGTGTGCACCTCGGCCAGTGCGCGCTCGGTCGAGTCGCGCACGTTGGCCAAGGTGCACGGTGATGTTTCTTACTCTAAGGTTCCGCACCAGACGCCCGGGACAGGTGAGCGAAGCTGGGCGGGGCCGGGTGCGCGGCCGGGGCAGGTGCACGCAGCTGGAGAGAGCTTTGGAGCACACCAGAGGTGCGCACCTTGGAGCACACTTCGGAGCGCACCAATGATGCGCTCCATTCAAAAGTTTCCTGAAAAGGCAAAAAAAGTTGAGATTATAGAATTTCCCACTTGAGAGATTGTAAAAAAAAAAAATTTAAAATGAAGGAAACGCGGGTGCCAAGGTGTGCGCGCCCGGGTGCGCAGCCCAGCCAAGGTGTGCGCACCAAGGCGCCCACCCTGGCGAAGGTGCACGCAAGGTGCGCACCCGAGGCAAACCGGACAATTAACCCAACTTTCGACTTCGCGCGCACCTGCGCACCTTGGAGCGCACTTCGGAGCGCTCCTTGTTGCGCACCAATCTTGGGCACCTCGGAGTGCACCATGGCGCCCACCAAGGTGCGCACCCGGGGCAAACCGAGCTCCGACTTCGTGCGCACCTTGGAGCGCACGAAAGGTGCGCACCATGGCGCCCACCAAGGTGCGCAGCCCAGCCAAGGCGTGCGCATCAAGGTGCGCACCCTGGCGAAGGTGCGCACCCGGGGCAAACCGAGCTCCGACTTCGTGCGCACCTTGGAGCGCACAAAGGGTGCGCAACCCAGCCAAGGTGTGCGCACCCCGGGCAAACCGAGCTCCGAATCGTGCGCACCTTGGAGCACACTTCGGAGCCCTCCTTGGTGCGCACCGATGTTGCGCACCTCGGAGCGCACCCGGGGAAAACAATGCAATTAACCCGACTTTCGACTTCGTGGGCACCTCGGAGCGCTCTCGGGTTCGCACCTCGGAGCACACCGAGGTGCGCACCTTTGATGCGCTGCCTTCACCAATTTCCAGAAAAGGCAAGAAAACATTGAGAAGGTGTGCGCACCGAGGTGCCCACCCTGGCGAAGGTGCACGCGAGGTGCGCACCCGGGGCAAACCGGGCTCCGACTTCGTGCACGCCATGCTGCGCACCTTGGAGGGCCATGGTGCGCACCTTGGAGCACACTTCGGAGCGCTCAATGGTGCCCAACCCAGCCAAGGTGCCCACCGCGGCGAAGGTGCACGCGAGGTGCGCACCCGGGGCAAACCGGGCTCCGACTTCGTGCACGCCGCACCTTGGAGCACACTTCGGAGCGCTCCTTGGTGCGCACCAGGGCGCGCAACCCAGCCGAGGTGCCCACCCCGGCGAAGGTGCACGCGGGGTGCGCACCCGAGGCAAACCGGGCTCCGACTTCGTGCACGCCATGGTGCCCACCGCGGCGAAGGTGCACGCGAGGTGCGCACCCGGGGCAAACCGGGCTCCGACTTCGTGCACGCCGCACCTTGGAGCACACTTCGGAGCGCTCCTTGGTGCGCACCAGGGCGCGCAACCCAGCCGAGGTGCCCACCCCGGCGAAGGTGCACGCGAGGTGCGCACCCGGGGCAAACCGGGCTCCGACTTCGTGCACGCCATGGTGCCCACCGCGGCGAAGGTGCACGCGAGGTGCGCACCCGGGGCAAACCGGGCTCCGACTTCGTGCACGCCGCACCTTGGAGCACACTTCGGAGCGCTCCTTGGTGCGCACCATGGTGCCCACCAGGGCGCGCAACCCCGCCGAAGGTGCACGCGAGGTGCGCACCCGGGGCAAACCGGGCTCCGACTTCGTGCACGCCGCACCTTGGAGCACACTTCGGAGCGCTCCTTGGTGCGCACCAGGGCGCGCAACCCCGCCGAAGGTGCACGCGAGGTGCGCACCCGGGGCAAACCGGGCTCCGACTTCGTGCACGCCATGGTGCGCACCAGGGTGCCCACCGCGGCGAAGGTGCGCACCCGGGGCAAACCGGGCTCCGACTTCGTGCACGCCGCACCTTGGAGCACACTTCGGAGCGCTCCTTGGTGCGCACCAGGGCGCGCAACCCAGCCGAGGTGCCCACCCCGGCGAAGGTGCACGCGAGGTGCGCACCCGGGGCAAACCGGGCTCCGACTTCGTGCACGCCATGGTGCCCACCGCGGCGAAGGTGCGCACCCGGGGCAAACCGGGCTAGGACTTCGTGCACGCCGCACCTTGGAGCACACTTCGGAGCGCTCCTTGGTGCGCACCATGGTGCCCACCAGGCCGCGCAACCCAGCCAAGGTGTGCGCACCAAGGTGCACGCGAGGTGCGCACCCGGGGCAAACCGGGGTCCGGCTTCGTGCACGCCGCACCTTGGAGCACACATCGGGGCGCTCCCGGGTTCGCACCGGCGTTGCGCACCGTGGTGGGCACCTCGGAGCGCACCGTGGTGGGCACCTCGGAGCACACCAAGGTGGGCAGCGAGGTGCGCACCTTTGATGCGATGCCTTCACTAATTTCCATAAAAGGCAAAAGAAAACGAGATTTTAAAATTTCCGTTTTGAAAGATAGTGAGAAAAAGGGAATGCTGGTGCCATCTTGAGCCCGCCCTGGTGCGCAGCCCAGCCAAGGTGTGCGCACCAAGGTGCCCACCCTGGCGAAGGTGCGCGCCCGGGCAATTAACCCAACTTCCAACTTCGCGCGCGCCAGGGTGGGAGCGCACCCAACAACCGGGCCTGGGAAGAGCCAATGCGAGAAACCCCACCAAACGCTCTGACAAAAAAAGAGGGGGCGCTCCAGTAACCCCGCTTCGGAGCGCACCCTGGGCAAACCCAGCCAGGGTGCCCACCCCGGCCAAGGTGCAGGCGAGGTGCGCACCCGGGGCAAACCGGGCTCCGACAACGTGCACGCCGCACCTTGGAGCACACTTCGTAGCGCTCCCGGGTGCGCACCTCAGAGCACACCAAGGTGGGCAGCGAGGTGCGCACCTTTGATGCGCTGCCTTCACTAATTTCCAGAAAAGGCAAAAAAAAGAGGAGATTTTAAAATTTCCGTTTTGAAAGATAGTGAAAAAAACGGAACGCGGGTGCCATCTTGAGCCCGCCCGGGTGCACAGCCCAGGTAAGGTGCCCACCCTGGCAAAGGTGCGCACCCGGGCAATTAACCCTACTTCCGACTTCGTGCGCGCCAGGGTGGCAACCGGGCCTGGGAAGAGCCAATGCGAGAAACCCCACCAAACGCTCCGACAAAAAAAGAGGCGGCGCTCCAATAACCCCGCTTCGGAGCGCAGCCGGGGCAAACCCAGCCAAGGTGCCCACCCCGACGAAGGTGCACGCGAGGTGCGCACCCGGGGCAAACCGGGCTCCGACAACGTGCACGCAGCACCTTGGAGCACACTTCGAAGCACTCCCGGGTGCCCACCGGCGTTGCGCACCGTGGTGGGCAGCGAGGTGCGCACCTTTGATGCGCTGCCTTCACTAATTTCCAGAAAAGGCAAAAAAAAATGAGATTTTAAAATTTCCGTTTTGAAAGATAGTGAAAAAAACGGAACGCGGGTGCCATCTTGAGCCCGCCCTGGTGCGCAGCCCAGGCAAGGCATGCGCACCAAGGTGCCCACCCGTGGTGCACGCCCGGGGCAAACCGGGCTCCGACTTCGTGCAGGCCGCACCTTGGAGCACACTTCGGAGCGCTCCTTGGTGCGCACCATGGTGCCCACCAGGGCGCACCCGGGGCAAACCGGGCTCCGACTTCGTGCACGCCGCACCTTGGAGCACACATCGGAGCGCTCCCAGGTTCGCACCAGCGTTGCGCACCTTTGATGCGCTGCCTTCACTAATTTCCAGAAAAGGCAAAAAAAAACGATATTTTAAAATTTCCGTTCTGAAAGATAGTGAAAAAAACGGAACGCGGGTGCCATCTTGAGCCCTTCCTGGTGCGCAGCCCAGGCAAGTTGTGCGCACCAAGGTGCCCACCCTGGCGGAGGTGCGCGCCCGGGGCAAACCGGGCTCCGACTTCGTGCACTGCATGGTGCCCACCAAGGCGCGCAACCCAGCCAAGGTGCCCACCGCAGCGAAGGTGCACGCGAGGTGCGCACCCGAGGTGCACACCCGGGGCAAACCGAGCTCCGACTTCGTGCACGCCGCACCTTGGAGCACACTTCAGAGCGCTCCTTGGTGCGCACCAGGGCGCGCAACCCAGCCAAGGTGCTCACCCCGGCGAAGGTGCACGCGAGGTGCGCACCCGGGGCAAGCCGGGCTCGGACTTCGTGCACGCCGCACCTTGGAGCACACATCGGAGCGCTCCCGGGTTCGCACCAGCATTGCGCACCTTTGATGCGC
The DNA here is from genome assembly GCF_030272615.1 of Cryptomeria japonica. Lineage (NCBI taxonomy): Eukaryota > Viridiplantae > Streptophyta > Pinopsida > Cupressales > Cupressaceae > Cryptomeria > Cryptomeria japonica. The sequence goes on from NW_026728877.1 coordinate 83,721, forward strand.
TGCCTTCACTAATTTCCAGAAAAGGCAAAAAAAAAAAAAAAACGAGATTTTAAAATTTCCGTTTTGAAAGATAGTGAAAAAAACGGAACGCGGGTGCCATCTTGAGCCCGCCCTGGTGTGCAGCCCAGGCAAGTTGTGCGCACCAAGGCACCCACCCTGGCCAAGGTGGGTCACGGGGTGGGTCCTAGGGTGGGTAACGGGGTGGGTACTAAGGTGCGTGCCAAGGTGGGTCATGGGGTGGGTGCCAAGGTGGGCACCAGGGTGGGTGTGCACCAACCCTAGCCAGGGTAGGTCACGGGGTGGTTGTCGGGGTGGGCGTCAAGGAGCCAAGGTGGGTGGCAAGTAGCCAAGTTGCGTGCCAAGGTGGGTGTCGGGGTGGGTGCCAAGGATCCAAGGTGGGTGCCAAGGAACCAAGGTGGGTGTCTGGGTGGGTGCCGAGGTGGGAGCCAGGGTGGGTCCCAAGGTGAGTGCAAAGGTGGGTGCCAGGGTCAAGGTGAGTGCCAATGTGGGTTCCAAGGTGCCAGGGTCAGGGTGAGTGCCAATGTGGGTTCAAAGGTGCTAAGTTGGGTGCGAGGTTGGGTGCGAGGGTGGGTGGGTGCCAAGGTGTGCTAGGTGGAAGCCCGGGTGGGTCGGCATCCCATGGGTGTCGAGTTGGGTGCCTGATGGGTGCTTCTTGTCAAGTTTTAGTCGTCGGGACTCATTTCGAGCCTTAGAGGTCGTTTCTTGTCCGGTTGCCCTGTCTTCGACCTGGGAACCCAATTTTGGTCCTCGGGTCCCATTTTTTTTTGTCTCGCATCCCACTTTTGGCCTGTGGCCTTTTCGGGGTCGATTCTCGTTTTGGGCATCAGAGCATGTTTCTTCTCCTAAAACCCAATATTTGTTTATTAAGTCTCGGAACACATTTTTGTTCTCGTGGACCCATCATGGGTCTTGGAACGCATTTGTGGTCCTTGGGTCCCATTTTGCATCCCGAAACTTGTGTTTTGGTGCTTGATCCCTATTTTGGGTGCCCACCTTGCACCAAGTGCGCACCCGGGGCAAACCGAGCGCCTTGGTGCACCGGGGCAAGATCGAGCGTGCACCCGAGGCGCCCCGAACATGCACCAAGGTGCACTCGGCCCACATGTGAGCGCAGGTCGTTGCGCCCGAGGTGGTGTGTGGGCACCGCGTTGCAGACGGGACACTGCACGCACACGACGCCCCGTCCAGGTGCACGCACGTAGGCCGGGCCGGGTGCACACCCGACGCCCTAGCAAGGTGCGCGCACCCGGGCAGGGCTC
>NW_026728877.1:97500-117500 GCF_030272615.1 Cryptomeria japonica
CGATACACAGATAGTTCCAAGGCGGCCGAGGAGCCTCACCGCATATCAATCGGGGTGCGAGGCGAGGGATGGGGCGGGAAGGCCCCAACGGCTAGACGGAAGAGGCTTCAGGGCCACCTCGGAATGCTCCAAGCATCGGACGCGCTTGGGGCGACTACCAGTGCCAACCCCTTATCCCGCGATGCGTCCGATACACAGATGGTTCCAAGGCGGCCGAGGAGCCTCACCGCATAGCAATCGGGGGTGCGAGGCGAGGGATGGGGCGGGAAGGCCCCAACGGCTAGACGGAAGAGGCTTCAGGGCCGCCTCGGAATGGTCCAAGCATCGGACGCGCTTGGGGCGACTACCAGTGACAACCCCTCATCCCGCGATGCGTCCGATACGAAGATGGTTCCAAGGCGGCCGAGGAGCCTCACCGCATAGCAATCGGGGTGCGAGGTGGGGGATGCGGCGAGATGGCCCCAACGGCTAGACGGAAGAGGCCACAGGGCCGCGTCGGAATAGTCCAAGCATCGGACGCGCTTGGGGCGACTACCAGTGACAACCCCTTATCCCGCGATGCGTCCGATACGAAGATAGTTCCAAGGCGGCCGAGGAGCCTCACCGCATAGCAATCCGGGTGCGAGGTGGGGGATGCGGCGAGATGGCCCCAACGGCTAGACGGAAGAGGCTGCAGGGCCGCCTCGGAATAGTCCAAGCATCGGACGCGCTTGGGGCGACTACCAGTGACAACCCCTTATCCCGCGATGCTTCCGATACGAAGACAGTTCCAAGGCGGCCGAGGAGCCTCACCGCATAGCAATGGGGGTGCGAGGTGAGGGATGCGGCGAGATGGCCCCAACGGCTAGACGGAAGAGGCCACAGGGCCGCCTCGGAATAGTCCAAGCATCGGACGCGCTTGGGGCGACTACCAGTGACAACCCCTTATCCCGCGATGCATCCGATACGAAGATAGTTCCCAGGCGGCCGAGGAGCCTCACCGCATAGCAATCGGGGTGCGAGGCGAGGGATGCGGCGAGATGGCCCCAAAGGGTAGACGGAAGAGGCTGCGGGGCCGCCTCGGAATAGTCCAAGCATCGAACGCGCTTGGGGCGACTACCACTGCCAACCCCTTATCCCGCGATGCGTCCGATACACAGATAGTTCCGAGGCGGCCGAGGAGCTGGGGGATGCGGCGAGATGGCCCCAACGGCTAGACGGAAGAGGCTGCAGGGCCGCCTCGGAATAGTCCAAGCATCGGACGCGCTTGGGGCGACTACCAGTGACAACCCCTTATCCCGCGATGCGTCCGATACACAGATAGTTCCGAGGCGGCCAAGGAGCCTCACCGCATAGCAATCGTGGTGCGAGGTGGGGGATGCAGCGAGATGGCCCCAACGGCTAGACGGAAGAGGCTGCAGGGCCGCCTCGGAATGGTCCAAGCATCGGACGCGCTTGGGGCGACTACCACTGCCAACCCCTTATCCCGCGATGCGTCCGATACACAGATAGTTCCAAGGCGGCCGAGGAGCCTCACCGAATAGCAATCGGGGTGCGAGGCGAGGGATGCGGCGAGAAAGCCCCAACGGCTAGAGGGAAGAGGCTTCAGGTCCGCCTCGGAATGGTCCAAGCATCGGACGCGCTTGGGGCGACTACCAGTGACAACCCCTTATCCCGCGACGCGTCCGATACACAGATAGTTCCAAGGCGGCCGAGGAGCCTCACCGCATAGCAATCGGGGTGCGAGGCGAGGGATGCGGCGAGAAGGACCCAACGGCTAGACGGAAGAGGCTTCAGGGCCGCCTCGGAATGGTCCAAGCATCGGACGCGCTTGGGGCGACTACCAGTGACAACCCCTTATCCCGCGACGCGTCCGATACACAGATAGTTCCAAGGCGGCCGAGGAGCCTCACCGCATAGCAATCGGGGTGCGAGGCGAGGGATGCGGCGAGAAGGACCCAACGGCTAGACGGAAGAGGCTTCAGGTCCGCCTCGGAATGGTCCAAGCATCGGACGCGCTTGGGGCGACTACCAGTGACAACCCCTTATCCCGCGACGCGTCCGATACACAGATAGTTCCAAGGCGGCCGAGGAGCCTCACCGCATAGCAATCGGGGTGCGAGGCGAGGGATGCGGCGAGAAGGACCCAACGGCTAGACGGAAGAGGCTTCAGGGCCGCCTCGGAATGGTCCAAGCATCGGACGCGCTTGGGGCGACTACCAGTGACAACCCCTTATCCCGCGATGCGTCCGATACACAGATAGTTCCAAGGCGGCCGAGGAGCCTCACCGCATAGCAATCGGGGTGCGAGGCGAGGGATGCGGCGAGAAGGACCCAACGGCTAGACGGAAGAGGCTTCAGGGCCGCCTCGGAATGGTCCAAGCATCGGACGCGCTTGGGGCGACTACCAGTGACAACCCCTTATCCCGCGACGCGTCCGATACACAGATAGTTCCAAGGCGGCCGAGGAGCCTCACCGCATAGCAATCGGGGTGCGAGGCGAGGGATGCGGCAAGAAGGACCCAACGGCTAGACGGAAGAGGCTTCAGGGCCGCCTCGGAATGGTCCAAGCATCGGACGCGCTTGGGGCGACTACCAGTGACAACCCCTTATCCCGCGACGCGTCCGATACACAGATAGTTCCAAGGCGGCCGAGGAGCCTCACCGCATAGCAATCGGGGTGCGAGGCGAGGGATGCGGCGAGAAGGACCCAACGGCTAGACGGAAGAGGCTTCAGGTCCGCCTCGGAATGGTCCAAGCATCGGACGCGCTTGGGGCGACTACCAGTGACAACCCCTTATCCCGCGACGCGTCCGATACACAGATAGTTCCAAGGCGGCCGAGGAGCCTCACCGCATAGCAATCGGGGTGCGAGGCGAGGGATGCGGCGAGAAGGACCCAACGGCTAGACGGAAGAGGCTTCAGGGCCGCCTCGGAATGGTCCAAGCATCGGACGCGCTTGGGGCGACTACCAGTGACAACCCCTTATCCCGCGACGCGTCCGATACACAGATAGTTCCAAGGCGGCCGAGGAGCCTCACCGCATAGCAATCGGGGTGCGAGGCGAGGGATGCGGCGAGAAGGACCCAACGGCTAGACGGAAGAGGCTTCAGGGCCGCCTCGGAATGGTCCAAGCATCGGACGCGCTTGGGGCGACTACCAGTGACAACCCCTTATCCCGCGATGCGTCCGATACACAGATAGTTCCAAGGCGGCCGAGGAGCCTCACCGCATAGCAATCGGGGTGCGAGGCGAGGGATGCGGCGAGAAGGACCCAACGGCTAGACGGAAGAGGCTTCAGGGCCGCCTCGGAATGGTCCAAGCATCGGACGCGCTTGGGGCGACTACCAGTGACAACCCCTTATCCCGCGACGCGTCCGATACACAGATAGTTCCAAGGCGGCCGAGGAGCCTCACCGCATAGCAATCGGGGTGCGAGGCGAGGGATGCGGCGAGAAGGACCCAACGGCTAGACGGAAGAGGCTTCAGGGCCGCCTCGGAATGGTCCAAGCATCGGACGCGCTTGGGGCGACTACCAGTGACAACCCCTTATCCCGCGACGCGTCCGATACACAGATAGTTCCAAGGCGGCCGAGGAGCCTCACCGCATAGCAATCGGGGTGCGAGGCGAGGGATGCGGCGAGAAGGACCCAACGGCTAGACGGAAGAGGCTTCAGGGCCGCCTCGGAATGGTCCAAGCATCGGACGCGCTTGGGGCGACTACCAGTGACAACCCCTTATCCCGCGACGCGTCCGATACACAGATAGTTCCAAGGCGGCCGAGGAGCCTCACCGCATAGCAATCGGGGTGCGAGGCGAGGGATGCGGCGAGAAGGACCCAACGGCTAGACGGAAGAGGCTTCAGGGCCGCCTGGGAATGGTCCATGCATCGCACGCGCTTGGGGCGACTACCAGTGACAACCCCTTATCCCGCGACGCGTCCGATACACAGATAGTTCCAAGGCGGCCGAGGAGCCTCACCGCATAGCAATCGGGGTGCGAGGCGAGGGATGCGGCGAGAAGGACCCAACGGCTAGACGTAAGAGGCTTCAGGGCCGCCTCGGAATGGTCCAAGCATCGGACGCGCTTGGGGCGACTACCAGTGACAACCCCTTATCCCGCGACGCGTCCGATACACAGATAGTTCCAAGGCGGCCGAGGAGCCTCACCGCATAGCAATCGGGGTGCGAGTCGAGGGATGCGGCGAGAAGGACCCAACGGCTAGACGGAAGAGGCTTCAGGGCCGCCTCGGAATGGTCCAAGCATCGGACGCGCTTGGGGCGACTACCAGTGACAACCCCTTATCCCGCGATGCGTCTGATACACAGATAGTTCCAAGGCGGCCGAGGAGCCTCACCGCATAGCAATCGGGGTGCGAGGCAAGGGATGCGGCGAGAAGGACCCAACGGCTAGACGGAAGAGGCTTCAGGGCCGCCTCGGAATGGTCCAAGCATCGGACGCGCTTGGGGCGACTACCGTTGCCAACCCCTTATCCCGCGATGCGTCTGATACACAGATAGTTCCGAGGCGGCCGAGGAGCCTCACCGCATAGCAATCGGGTTGCGAGGCAGATTATTGGGAAGGGAACCCCCTGGGATGCGGCTCAAGCAGTGCCCAAAGGGACTGGAATGCGGAATCACATCGAGAGACCCAAATGCTATACGAGGGCTCAAATCGAATTATCGATTTGGCCACGACATGGACGCATCGGAACGACTACCTTTGCCGAACCACTCGCAATTGCATCCATACCGAAACCAATAGACATTTCCGTTAGAGCCCTCGCATAGCATTCGGGAATCTCGCATGCCCCTCTAAATCGACCAATGCTGGCGCTCAACGAAAATCCGAGCGCTACCACCGTTCGAGCGCCAGCATTGGTCAAGTTAGAGGGGCACGGGGGAGAATGCTCCAGTCAACACCTCCCCTATATAAGTTATTTGTCCGATTCTCGCACAACCGTAGTCTGCCTCGTCGAATCAAACAACGGTCCCAGATTCCGACTTCCGTTCCGTAGAGACCCAAAAGCTAGATGGAGGCTCGCAAGAAAGAGAGTCGGCGCATAGCAATCGGGTTTCTCGAACGTTTAGGGACCGAGCTCACTTGCGGATAGGGCAAAATCCGCCAAGCAACCCAAAAGCTAGACGGGGGCTCGAATCGAATCGCCTAGGCGGCCACAACAACGACGTGTTGGATCGACTACCAGTGCCAAACCATTCAGCAAGACTAGTCTGTGTCGAGGCCGGATAGAGATTCTCAGAGAGCGCCCGTATAGCATTTAGGAGACCTGCCGCGTCCCTCACACTCGACAAATGGTGGTGCACGTTTATAAATCCGAGCGATCCCAACCCTTTCAAGCACCAACATCGGTCGAGATAGAGGGGCACGGAGGGGGCTGCGTGAGACAACACAGTCCCCTATATAAGTTATTTGTCCGATTCTCACACATCCGAAGAATGGTCATCAAATCGGACAACAGCCCAAACTTCCGACTTCCGTCCCAGAAAGCCCAAGAGCTATCTAAAACGTTCATGGCCGGAACTCGATCGCGGCTATACCAGTCCGCCAAGCAACCCAAAAGCTAGACTGGAGCTCTAGTCGAATCACCTCTGTGGCCATTGCAAGGACGTGTTGGAGCGACTACCATTGCCGAACCATTCCGCAGGTCGAGTCCATACCAAGGCCGCATAGAGATTCACGATGAGCTCCTGCATAGCAATCAGGAGACTTGCCGTGTCCATCACAATCGATAAATCCTGGTGCAAGATTTTTGCATCCGAGCGCTCCAACCAGTCGAGCACCAGCATCAATCGACATAAACGGGCACGGGGGGAGGATGCTCGAGAACACTACCTCCCCTATATAAGTTATTTGTCCGATTCTCAAGCAGCCGAAGTCTGGTCATCGAATCGGGTCAAAGACCACAACTTCCGACTTTACCCACAATGCAAGTCATCGAATCGAACATCGGCCCCCGAGTCGGACTCCATGCGTATGTCAGGTCATCGGACCCAAATTCCGCCTTCCTGCGCATGGCGGGCCATCAATATCAACTCGGTCATCGGACCCAAACTCCGCCTTTCTGCGCATGGCACGCCTTCAAATCGGTCATCGGACCCAAATTCCGCCTTCCTGTGCATGGCGGGCCATCAACATCAACTCGGTCATCGGACCCAAATTCCGCCTTTCTGCGCATGGCACGCCATCAACTCGGTCATCGGACCCAAATTCCGCCTTCCTGCGCATGGCAGGTCATCGGACACAAATTCAGACCTCGCCAATATGCCTACGTATCGAATCGGTCATCGGACCCAACTTCCGACTTCATCCATACTGTAGGGTCTTTGAGGTTGGCGCGGTGCGCTCAACCCGGGGAGTCGACCCATCGAAGCATACACCTCCCCTATATAAGCTATTTGTCCGATTCCCACACCTGTGTAGTTTGCACCTCTGACCAGGACATCGACCCCAACTTCCGAACTCGACTGCAACGACGGCACCAGCGCCTTGGTGCGCACCTTGCGACGCACAGTCCCAACATTCGCCTTCCTGCACATGGCAGGTCATCGGACCCAAATTCCGACCTCGCGAGTATGCCTACATATCGAATCGGTCATCGGACACAACTTCCGACTTCATCCATACCGTAGGGTCTTTGAGGTTGGCGCGGTGCGCTCAACCCGGGGAGTCGACCCAACGAAGCATACACCTCCCCTATATAAGCTATTTGTCCGATTCCCACACCTGTGTAGTTTGCACCTCCGATCAGGACATCGACCCCAACTTCCGAACTCGCCTGCAACGACCGAACCAGCGCCTTGGTGCGCACCTTGCAACGCACAGTGCCAACATTCGCCTTCCTGCACATGGCAGGTCATCGGACCCAAATTCCGACCTCGCGAGTATGCCTACATATCGAATCGGTCATCGGACCCAACTTCCGACTTCATCCATACCGTAGGGTCTTTGAGGTTGGCGCGGTGCGCTCAACCCGGGGAGTCGACCCAACGAAGCATACACCTCCCCTATATAAGCTATTTGTCCGATTCCCACACCTGTGTAGCTTGCACCTCCGATCAGGACATCGACCCCAACTTCCGAACTCGACTAAAAAGACCGCACCAGCACCTTGGTGTGCACCTTGCAACGCACAGTGCCAACATTCGCCTTCCTGCACATGGCAGGTCATCGGACCCAAATTCCGACCTCATGAGCATACCTACTAATCGAATCGGTCATCGGACCCAACTTCCGACTTCATCCATACCGTAGGGTCTTTGAGGTTGGCGCGGTGCGCTCAACCTGGGGAGTCGACCCATCGAAGCATACACCTCCCCTATATAAGCTATTTGTCCGATTCCGACACCTGTGTAGTTTGCACCTCCGCTCAGGACATCGACCCCAACTTCCGAACTCGCCTGCAACGACCGAACCAGCGCCTTGGTGCGCACCAAAAGTGCGCACTTTTGGAGGGCACTTTTGTGCGCTCCAAAGGTGCGCACTTTTGGAGGGCACTTTTGTGCGCTCCAAAGGTGCGCACTTTTGGAGGGCACTTTTTGGAGGGCACTTTTGTGCGCTCCAAAGGTGCGCACTTTTGGAGGGCACTTTTTGGAGGGCACTTTTCTGCGCTCCAAAGGTGCGCACTTTTGGAGGGCACTTTTTGGAGGGCACTTTTCTGCGCTCCAAAGGTGCGCACTTTTGGAGGGCACTTTTTGGAGGGCACTTTTCTGCGCTCCAAAGGTGCGCACTTTTGGAGGGCACTTTTTGGAGGGCACTTTTCTGCGCTCCAAAGGTGCGCACTTTTGGAGGGCACTTTTGTGCACTCCAAAGGTGCACACTTTTGGAGGGCACTTTTTGGAGGGCACTTTTCTGCACTCCAAAGGTGCGCACTTTTGGAGGGCACTTTTTGGAGGGCACTTTTGTGCGCTCCAAAGGTGCGCACTTTTGGAGGGCACTTTTTGGAGGGCACTTTTGTGCGCTCCAAAGGTGCGCACTTTTGGAGGGCACTTTTGTGCACTCCAAAGGTGCGCACTTTTGGAGGGCACTTTTCCTGCGCTCCAAAGGTGCACACCTAGGTGAGCACCTTCGACCACACCTTGTAGCACACCAAACTCTGACTTTCGACTTCATCCGCAATGCAGGGTCTTTGAGGTTGGCGCAATGCGCACAACCAGGGGAGTCGACCCATCAAACCCAACACCTCCCCTATATAAGCTATTTGTCTGATTCTCATACATGCGTAGCCTGCAGGAGCAATTAGGACATCGACCCCAACTTTCGGCTTCTAAACGAAAACAAGGTCTTTGAGGTTGGTGTAATGCGAACAACTAGGGGAGTCAACCCATCAAACCCAACACCTCCCCTATATAAGCTATTTGTCTGATTCTCATACATGTGTAGTCTACAGGAGCAATTAGGACATCGACCCCAACTTTTGACTTCTTAACGAAAACAAGGTCTTTGAGGTTGACGTAATGCGCACAACCAGGGGAGTCGACCCATCAAACCCAACACCTCCCCTATATAAGCTATTTGTCCGATTCTCATACATGTGTAGCCTACAGGAGCCATTAGGACATTGACCCCAACTTTTGACTTCTTAACGAAAACAAGGTCTTTGAGGTTGGCGTAATGCGCACAACCAAGGGAGTTGACCCATCAAACCCAACACCTCCCCTATATAAGCTATTTGTCTGATTCTCATACATGTGTAGCCTGCAACAACGATTAGGACATCCACCCCAACTTCTGAATTCGTCTGCGTTGACCGCACCAAAGGTGCACGCCTTGGTGCTCACCAAAATCCGACTTCCGACTTCTTCTGCTATGCGGGGTCTTTGAGGTTGGCGCAGTGCGCACAACCAGGGGAGTCAACCCACCGAATGCAACACCTCCCCTATATAAGCTATTTGTCTGATTCTCATACATGCGTAGACTGCAGCAATGATTAGGACATCCACCCCAACTTTTGACTTCTTAAACAAGACAGGGTCTTTGAAGTTGGTGCAGTGCACACAACCAGGGGAGTCGACCCATCAAACGCAACACCTCCCCTATATAAAGCTATTTGTCCGATTCTCATACGTGTAGTCTGCAGCAGCGATTAGGACATCGACCCCAACTTCCGAATTCGTTTGCATTGACCGCACCAAAGGTGCACGCCTTGGTGTGCACCTTGGAGTGCACTTTGGTGCTCACCTCGGTGCACACTTTGGTGTGCACCTCGGTGTGCACCAAAGGTGCGCACCTTGGAGCGCACCAAAGGTGTACACTTTGGAGCGCACCACATAGGGTCTTTGAGAGGTTGGCGCAGTGCGCACACCAAGGTGGGTGTTGAGGTGCGTGCCGAGGTGGGTGGGTGCTAGGGTGCGCTCCATGGTGGGTGCCAGGGTGGGTGCGTGCTAGGGTGGATTCCAAAGAGGGTCATAGGGTGGGTGCCAAGGTGGGTTGGTGATATAGTGGGTTCAAAGGTGGGTACTAGGGTGGGTTCCAAGGTGGGTCACAAGTTGGGTGCCAGGATGCGTGGGTGTTAGGTTGGGTGCCAAGGTGGGCTCCTGCGTGGGTGGGTGCTAGGGTGGGTTTCAAGGTGGACGCGAGGGCGGGTGCCAAGGTGGGTAACAAGTTGGGTGTTAGGATGGGTGAGTGCTAGAGTGGGTGCCAAGGTGGGTGGGTGCTAAGGTGGATGCCAAGGTGGTTCACAGGGTGGGTGGGTTCTAGGGTGAGTTCCAAGGTGGGTCACAGGTTTAGTGCTAGGGTGCGTGTCAAGGCGGGTGTCGAGGTGCCTGGGTGCTAGGGTGTGGATGCCAATGTGGGTCATAGGGTGGGTACTAGGGTGGGCTGCAATGTGGGTGCCAAGGTGGGTAACATGCTCGGTTGGTTCTAAATTGGGTGTCAGGGTGGGTGTGCACCCACCTTGCCCGAGGTGGGTGCCAAGGTGCCAGTGTGGGTGGGTGCTAAGGTGGATGCCAAGGTGGGTGAGAAGGTGGGTGATAGGTTGAGTGGTAGGATGGGTGGGTGCCAAGATGGGTCACAGGGTGGGTGCAAGGGTGGGTAGGTGCTAGGGTTGGTGTCAGGGTGGGTGGGTGCTAGGTTGGGTTCCAAGGTGGGTGCGAGGGTGAGTGTCAAGGTGGGTCACAGGTTAGGTGCTAGGATGGGTGAGTGCTAGGGTGCAAAGGTGCCAGGGTGGGTGCTAGGATGGGTCGATGCTAGGGTGAGTGGCAAGGTGGGTCCACAAGTGTCAAGGTGGGTGCCGAGGTGGGTGCCAACTTGGGTTCCAAGGTGGGTGCCAAGTGGGCGACTGCTATGGTGGATGCCAAGGTGGGTCACGGGGTGGGTGCCAAGTTGCTAGGTTGTGTTCCAAGGTGGGTGCCAACGTGGCTGCTAGGGTGCGTGGGTTAAAGGGTGTGTCACAACGTGGGTGCCAGGATGGGTGCGCACCCACACTGGCCAAGACGGGTGCAAGGTTGGGTTCCAAGCCCGGTCACAGGCTGGGTGCTAGGATGGGTGGGTGCCAAGGTGGGCACCAGGGTGGGTGCACCCACCCTGGCCAAGGTGGGTCACGGGGTGGGTCCTAGGGTGGGTAACAGGGTGGGTACTAAGGTGCGTGCCAAGGTGGGTCATGGGGTGGGTGCCAAGGTGGGCACCAGGGTGGGTGTGCACCAACCCTAGCCAGGGTAGGTCACGGGGTGGTTGTCGGGGTGGGCGTCAAGGAGCCAAGGTGGGTGGCAAGTAGCCAAGTTGCGTGCCAAGGTGGGTGTCGGGGTGGGTGCCAAGGATCCAAGGTGGGTGCCAAGGAACCAAGGTGGGTGTCTGGGTGGGTGCCGAGGTGGGAGCCAGGGTGGGTCCCAAGGTGAGTGCAAAGGTGGGTGCCAGGGTCAAGGTGAGTGCCAATGTGGGTTCCAAGGTGCCAGGGTCAGGGTGAGTGCCAATGTGGGTTCAAAGGTGCTAAGTTGGGTGCGAGGTTGGGTGCGAGGGTGGGTGGGTGCCAAGGTGTGCTAGGTGGAAGCCCGGGTGGGTCGGCATCCCATGGGTGTCGAGTTGGGTGCCTGATGGGTGCTTCTTGTCAAGTTTTAGTCGTCGGGACTCATTTCGAGCCTTAGAGGTCGTTTCTTGTCCGGTTGCCCTGTCTTCGACCTGGGAACCCAATTTTGGTCCTCGGGTCCCATTTTTTTTTGTCTCGCATCCCACTTTTGGCCTGTGGCCTTTTCGGGGTCGATTCTCGTTTTGGGCATCAGAGCATGTTTCTTCTCCTAAAACCCAATATTTGTTTATTAAGTCTCGGAACACATTTTTGTTCTCGTGGACCCATCATGGGTCTTGGAACGCATTTGTGGTCCTTGGGTCCCATTTTGCATCCCGAAACTTGTGTTTTGGTGCTTGATCCCTATTTTGGGTGCCCACCTTGCACCAAGTGCGCACCCGGGGCAAACCGAGCGCCTTGGTGCACCGGGGCAAGATCGAGCGTGCACCCGAGGCGCCCCGAACATGCACCAAGGTGCACTCGGCCCACATGTGAGCGCAGGTCGTTGCGCCCGAGGTGGTGTGTGGGCACCGCGTTGCAGACGGGACACTGCACGCACACGACGCCCCGTCCAGGTGCACGCACGTAGGCCGGGCCGGGTGCACACCCGACGCCCTAGCAAGGTGCGCGCACCCGGGCAGGGCTCACACTTGGCGAACGGGGCGCACTTCGCGAGGGAGGGTGTGCACCTCGACGGGGGTGGGTGGCCGGGGTGGATTCGCACGTGGGTCGCGGTTTGCTAAGTACACACTGCGACAAGCTCATAACGGGTGCGATCATACCAGCGTTAGTGCACCGGATCCCATCAGAACTCCGCAGTTAAGCGCGCTTGGGCCGGAGTAGTACTAGGATGGGTGACCTCCCGGGAAGTCCCGGTGTTGCACCCTTTCTTAGTTTTTCGCCGGGCGTCGCAATGCTATTTGAATAAACCTTTTGCCCGTTTGCGTTCTCGTCGGGGCCGGGCCGGGCCGGGGTGCGCTGCCCGCACTACCGCGCGCGCGGGGGCGACACCGAGCGCGCACCCGAGGCGCCCCGAGCACACAGGCCACGGTGCAACCCGGGCGTTGTGCGCGCACCCCGGTGCGCCCGAGGTGCTGCGCGCGCACCCAGGTGAAATCGGTGTGCACCTCGGCCAGTGCGCGCTCGGTCGAGTCGCGCACGTTGGCCAAGGTGCACGGTGATGTTTCTTACTCTAAGGTTCCGCACCAGACGCCCGGGACAGGTGAGCGAAGCTGGGCGGGGCCGGGTGCGCGGCCGGGGCAGGTGCACGCAGCTGGAGAGAGCTTTGGAGCACACCAGAGGTGCGCACCTTGGAGCACACTTCGGAGCGCACCAATGATGCGCTCCATTCAAAAGTTTCCTGAAAAGGCAAAAAAAGTTGAGATTATAGAATTTCCCACTTGAGAGATTGTAAAAAAAAAAAATTTAAAATGAAGGAAACGCGGGTGCCAAGGTGTGCGCGCCCGGGTGCGCAGCCCAGCCAAGGTGTGCGCACCAAGGCGCCCACCCTGGCGAAGGTGCACGCAAGGTGCGCACCCGAGGCAAACCGGACAATTAACCCAACTTTCGACTTCGCGCGCACCTGCGCACCTTGGAGCGCACTTCGGAGCGCTCCTTGTTGCGCACCAATCTTGGGCACCTCGGAGTGCACCATGGCGCCCACCAAGGTGCGCACCCGGGGCAAACCGAGCTCCGACTTCGTGCGCACCTTGGAGCGCACGAAAGGTGCGCACCATGGCGCCCACCAAGGTGCGCAGCCCAGCCAAGGCGTGCGCATCAAGGTGCGCACCCTGGCGAAGGTGCGCACCCGGGGCAAACCGAGCTCCGACTTCGTGCGCACCTTGGAGCGCACAAAGGGTGCGCAACCCAGCCAAGGTGTGCGCACCCCGGGCAAACCGAGCTCCGAATCGTGCGCACCTTGGAGCACACTTCGGAGCCCTCCTTGGTGCGCACCGATGTTGCGCACCTCGGAGCGCACCCGGGGAAAACAATGCAATTAACCCGACTTTCGACTTCGTGGGCACCTCGGAGCGCTCTCGGGTTCGCACCTCGGAGCACACCGAGGTGCGCACCTTTGATGCGCTGCCTTCACCAATTTCCAGAAAAGGCAAGAAAACATTGAGAAGGTGTGCGCACCGAGGTGCCCACCCTGGCGAAGGTGCACGCGAGGTGCGCACCCGGGGCAAACCGGGCTCCGACTTCGTGCACGCCATGCTGCGCACCTTGGAGGGCCATGGTGCGCACCTTGGAGCACACTTCGGAGCGCTCAATGGTGCCCAACCCAGCCAAGGTGCCCACCGCGGCGAAGGTGCACGCGAGGTGCGCACCCGGGGCAAACCGGGCTCCGACTTCGTGCACGCCGCACCTTGGAGCACACTTCGGAGCGCTCCTTGGTGCGCACCAGGGCGCGCAACCCAGCCGAGGTGCCCACCCCGGCGAAGGTGCACGCGGGGTGCGCACCCGAGGCAAACCGGGCTCCGACTTCGTGCACGCCATGGTGCCCACCGCGGCGAAGGTGCACGCGAGGTGCGCACCCGGGGCAAACCGGGCTCCGACTTCGTGCACGCCGCACCTTGGAGCACACTTCGGAGCGCTCCTTGGTGCGCACCAGGGCGCGCAACCCAGCCGAGGTGCCCACCCCGGCGAAGGTGCACGCGAGGTGCGCACCCGGGGCAAACCGGGCTCCGACTTCGTGCACGCCATGGTGCCCACCGCGGCGAAGGTGCACGCGAGGTGCGCACCCGGGGCAAACCGGGCTCCGACTTCGTGCACGCCGCACCTTGGAGCACACTTCGGAGCGCTCCTTGGTGCGCACCATGGTGCCCACCAGGGCGCGCAACCCCGCCGAAGGTGCACGCGAGGTGCGCACCCGGGGCAAACCGGGCTCCGACTTCGTGCACGCCGCACCTTGGAGCACACTTCGGAGCGCTCCTTGGTGCGCACCAGGGCGCGCAACCCCGCCGAAGGTGCACGCGAGGTGCGCACCCGGGGCAAACCGGGCTCCGACTTCGTGCACGCCATGGTGCGCACCAGGGTGCCCACCGCGGCGAAGGTGCGCACCCGGGGCAAACCGGGCTCCGACTTCGTGCACGCCGCACCTTGGAGCACACTTCGGAGCGCTCCTTGGTGCGCACCAGGGCGCGCAACCCAGCCGAGGTGCCCACCCCGGCGAAGGTGCACGCGAGGTGCGCACCCGGGGCAAACCGGGCTCCGACTTCGTGCACGCCATGGTGCCCACCGCGGCGAAGGTGCGCACCCGGGGCAAACCGGGCTAGGACTTCGTGCACGCCGCACCTTGGAGCACACTTCGGAGCGCTCCTTGGTGCGCACCATGGTGCCCACCAGGCCGCGCAACCCAGCCAAGGTGTGCGCACCAAGGTGCACGCGAGGTGCGCACCCGGGGCAAACCGGGGTCCGGCTTCGTGCACGCCGCACCTTGGAGCACACATCGGGGCGCTCCCGGGTTCGCACCGGCGTTGCGCACCGTGGTGGGCACCTCGGAGCGCACCGTGGTGGGCACCTCGGAGCACACCAAGGTGGGCAGCGAGGTGCGCACCTTTGATGCGATGCCTTCACTAATTTCCATAAAAGGCAAAAGAAAACGAGATTTTAAAATTTCCGTTTTGAAAGATAGTGAGAAAAAGGGAATGCTGGTGCCATCTTGAGCCCGCCCTGGTGCGCAGCCCAGCCAAGGTGTGCGCACCAAGGTGCCCACCCTGGCGAAGGTGCGCGCCCGGGCAATTAACCCAACTTCCAACTTCGCGCGCGCCAGGGTGGGAGCGCACCCAACAACCGGGCCTGGGAAGAGCCAATGCGAGAAACCCCACCAAACGCTCTGACAAAAAAAGAGGGGGCGCTCCAGTAACCCCGCTTCGGAGCGCACCCTGGGCAAACCCAGCCAGGGTGCCCACCCCGGCCAAGGTGCAGGCGAGGTGCGCACCCGGGGCAAACCGGGCTCCGACAACGTGCACGCCGCACCTTGGAGCACACTTCGTAGCGCTCCCGGGTGCGCACCTCAGAGCACACCAAGGTGGGCAGCGAGGTGCGCACCTTTGATGCGCTGCCTTCACTAATTTCCAGAAAAGGCAAAAAAAAGAGGAGATTTTAAAATTTCCGTTTTGAAAGATAGTGAAAAAAACGGAACGCGGGTGCCATCTTGAGCCCGCCCGGGTGCACAGCCCAGGTAAGGTGCCCACCCTGGCAAAGGTGCGCACCCGGGCAATTAACCCTACTTCCGACTTCGTGCGCGCCAGGGTGGCAACCGGGCCTGGGAAGAGCCAATGCGAGAAACCCCACCAAACGCTCCGACAAAAAAAGAGGCGGCGCTCCAATAACCCCGCTTCGGAGCGCAGCCGGGGCAAACCCAGCCAAGGTGCCCACCCCGACGAAGGTGCACGCGAGGTGCGCACCCGGGGCAAACCGGGCTCCGACAACGTGCACGCAGCACCTTGGAGCACACTTCGAAGCACTCCCGGGTGCCCACCGGCGTTGCGCACCGTGGTGGGCAGCGAGGTGCGCACCTTTGATGCGCTGCCTTCACTAATTTCCAGAAAAGGCAAAAAAAAATGAGATTTTAAAATTTCCGTTTTGAAAGATAGTGAAAAAAACGGAACGCGGGTGCCATCTTGAGCCCGCCCTGGTGCGCAGCCCAGGCAAGGCATGCGCACCAAGGTGCCCACCCGCGGTGCACACCCGGGGCAAACCGGGCTCCGACTTCGTGCAGGCCGCACCTTGGAGCACACTTCGGAGCGCTCCTTGGTGCGCACCATGGTGCCCACCAGGGCGCACCCGGGGCAAACCGGGCTCCGACTTCGTGCACGCCGCACCTTGGAGCACACATCGGAGCGCTCCCAGGTTCGCACCAGCGTTGCGCACCTTTGATGCGCTGCCTTCACTAATTTCCAGAAAAGGCAAAAAAAAACGATATTTTAAAATTTCCGTTCTGAAAGATAGTGAAAAAAACGGAACGCGGGTGCCATCTTGAGCCCTTCCTGGTGCGCAGCCCAGGCAAGTTGTGCGCACCAAGGTGCCCACCCTGGCGGAGGTGCGCGCCCGGGGCAAACCGGGCTCCGACTTCGTGCACTGCATGGTGCCCACCAAGGCGCGCAACCCAGCCAAGGTGCCCACCGCAGCGAAGGTGCACGCGAGGTGCGCACCCGAGGTGCACACCCGGGGCAAACCGAGCTCCGACTTCGTGCACGCCGCACCTTGGAGCACACTTCAGAGCGCTCCTTGGTGCGCACCAGGGCGCGCAACCCAGCCAAGGTGCTCACCCCGGCGAAGGTGCACGCGAGGTGCGCACCCGGGGCAAGCCGGGCTCGGACTTCGTGCACGCCGCACCTTGGAGCACACATCGGAGCGCTCCCGGGTTCGCACCAGCATTGCGCACCTTTGATGCGCTGCCTTCACTAATTTCCAGAAAAGGCAAAAAAAAAAAAAAAACGAGATTTTAAAATTTCCGTTTTGAAAGATAGTGAAAAAAACGGAACGCGGGTGCCATCTTGAGCCCGCCCTGGTGTGCAGCCCAGGCAAGTTGTGCGCACCAAGGCACCCACCCTGGCCAAGGTGGGTCACGGGGTGGGTCCTAGGGTGGGTAACGGGGTGGGTACTAAGGTGCGTGCCAAGGTGGGTCATGGGGTGGGTGCCAAGGTGGGCACCAGGGTGGGTGTGCACCAACCCTAGCCAGGGTAGGTCACGGGGTGGTTGTCGGGGTGGGCGTCAAGGAGCCAAGGTGGGTGGCAAGTAGCCAAGTTGCGTGCCAAGGTGGGTGTCGGGGTGGGTGCCAAGGATCCAAGGTGGGTGCCAAGGAACCAAGGTGGGTGTCTGGGTGGGTGCCGAGGTGGGAGCCAGGGTGGGTCCCAAGGTGAGTGCAAAGGTGGGTGCCAGGGTCAAGGTGAGTGCCAATGTGGGTTCCAAGGTGCCAGGGTCAGGGTGAGTGCCAATGTGGGTTCAAAGGTGCTAAGTTGGGTGCGAGGTTGGGTGCGAGGGTGGGTGGGTGCCAAGGTGTGCTAGGTGGAAGCCCGGGTGGGTCGGCATCCCATGGGTGTCGAGTTGGGTGCCTGATGGGTGCTTCTTGTCAAGTTTTAGTCGTCGGGACTCATTTCGAGCCTTAGAGGTCGTTTCTTGTCCGGTTGCCCTGTCTTCGACCTGGGAACCCAATTTTGGTCCTCGGGTCCCATTTTTTTTTGTCTCGCATCCCACTTTTGGCCTGTGGCCTTTTCGGGGTCGATTCTCGTTTTGGGCATCAGAGCATGTTTCTTCTCCTAAAACCCAATATTTGTTTATTAAGTCTCGGAACACATTTTTGTTCTCGTGGACCCATCATGGGTCTTGGAACGCATTTGTGGTCCTTGGGTCCCATTTTGCATCCCGAAACTTGTGTTTTGGTGCTTGATCCCTATTTTGGGTGCCCACCTTGCACCAAGTGCGCACCCGGGGCAAACCGAGCGCCTTGGTGCACCGGGGCAAGATCGAGCGTGCACTCGAGGCGCCCCGAACATGCACCAAGGTGCACTCGGCCCACATGTGAGCGCAGGTCGTTGCGCCCGAGGTGGTGTGTGGGCACCGCGTTGCAGACGGGACACTGCACGCACACGACGCCCCGTCCAGGTGCACGCACGTAGGCCGGGCCGGGTGCACACCCGACGCCCTAGCAAGGTGCGCGCACCCGGGCAGGGCTCACACTTGGCGAACGGGGCGCACTTCGCGAGGGAGGGTGTGCACCTCGACGGGGGTGGGTGGCCGGGGTGGATTCGCACGTGGGTCGCGGTTTGCTAAGTACACACTGCGACAAGCTCATAACGGGTGCGATCATACCAGCGTTAGTGCACCGGATCCCATCAGAACTCCGCAGTTAAGCGCGCTTGGGCCGGAGTAGTACTGGGATGGGTGACCTCCCGGGAAGTCCCGGTGTTGCACCCTTTTTTAGTTTTTCGCCGGGCGTCGCAATGCTATTTGAATAAACCTTTTGCCCGTTTGCGTTCTCGTCGGGGCCGGGCCGGGCCGGGGTGCGCTGCCCGCACTACCGCGCGCGCGGGGGGCGACACCGAGCGCGCACCCGAGGCGCCCCGAGCACACAGGCCACGGTGCAACCCGGGCGTTGTGCGCGCACCCCGGTGCGCCCGAGGTGCTGCGCGCGCACCCAGGTGAAATCGGTGTGCACCTCGGCCAGTGCGCGCTCGGTCGAGTCGCGCACGTTGGCCAAGGTGCACGGTGATGTTTCTTACTCTAAGGTTCCGCACCAGACGCCCGGGACAGGTGAGCGAAGCTGGGCGGGGCCGGGTGCGCGGCCGGGGCAGGTGCACGCAGCTAGAGAGAGCTTTGGAGCACACCAGAGGTGCGCACCTTGGAGCACACTTCGGAGCGCACCAATGATGCGCTCCATTCAAAAGTTTCCTGAAAAGGCAAAAAAAGTTGAGATTATAGAATTTCCCACTTGAGAGATTGTAAAAAAAAAAAATTTAAAATGAAGGAAACGCGGGTGCCAAGGTGTGCGCGCCCGGGTGCGCAGCCCAGCCAAGGTGTGCGCACCAAGGCGCCCACCCTGGCGAAGGTGCACGCAAGGTGCGCACCCGAGGCAAACCGGACAATTAACCCAACTTTCGACTTCGCGCGCACCTGCGCACCTTGGAGCGCACTTCGGAGCGCTCCTTGGTGCGCACCAATCTTGGGCACCTCGGAGTGCACCATGGCGCCCACCAAGGTGCGCACCCGGGGCAAACCGAGCTCCGACTTCGTGCGCACCTTGGAGCGCACGAAAGGTGCGCACCATGGCGCCCACCAAGGTGCGCAGCCCAGCCAAGGCGTGCGCATCAAGGTGCGCACCCTGGCGAAGGTGCGCACCCGGGGCAAACCGAGCTCCGACTTCGTGCGCACCTTGGAGCGCACAAAGGGTGCGCAACCCAGCCAAGGTGTGCGCACCCCGGGCAAACCGAGCTCCGAATCGTGCGCACCTTGGAGCACACTTCGGAGCCCTCCTTGGTGCGCACCGATGTTGCGCACCTCGGAGCGCACCCGGGGAAAACAATGCAATTAACCCGACTTTCGACTTCGTGGGCACCTCGGAGCGCTCTCGGGTTCGCACCTCGGAGCACACCGAGGTGCGCACCTTTGATGCGCTGCCTTCACCAATTTCCAGAAAAGGCAAGAAAACATTGAGAAGGTGTGCGCACCGAGGTGCCCACCCTGGCGAAGGTGCACGCGAGGTGCGCACCCGGGGCAAACCGGGCTCCGACTTCGTGCACGCCATGCTGCGCACCTTGGAGGGCCATGGTGCGCACCTTGGAGCACACTTCGGAGCGCTCAATGGTGCCCAACCCAGCCAAGGTGCCCACCGCGGCGAAGGTGCACGCGAGGTGCGCACCCGGGGCAAACCGGGCTCCGACTTCGTGCACGCCGCACCTTGGAGCACACTTCGGAGCGCTCCTTGGTGCGCACCAGGGCGCGCAACCCAGCCGAGGTGCCCACCCCGGCGAAGGTGCACGCGGGGTGCGCACCCGGGGCAAACCGGGCTCCGACTTCGTGCACGCCATGGTGCCCACCGCGCCAAGGTGCACGCGAGGTGCGCACCCGGGGCAAACCGGGCTCCGACTTCGTGCACGCCGCACCTTGGAGCACACTTCGGAGCGCTCCTTGGTGCGCACCAGGGCGCGCAACCCAGCCGAGGTGCCCACCCCGGCGAAGGTGCACGCGAGGTGCGCACCCGGGGCAAACCGGGCTCCGACTTCGTGCACGCCATGGTGCCCACCGCGGCGAAGGTGCACGCGAGGTGCGCACCCGGGGCAAACCGGGCTCCGACTTCGTGCACGCCGCACCTTGGAGCACACTTCGGAGCGCTCCTTGGTGCGCACCATGGTGCCCACCAGGGCGCGCAACCCCACCAAACGCTCGGACAAAAAAAGAGGGGCCGCTCCAATAACCCCACTTCGGAGCGCACCAGAAACCCCACTGGACGCTTGGGCAAAAAAGTAATGCGCACCCGAAGCCCCTACCCAGAAATCCC
>NW_026728877.1:127500-152500 GCF_030272615.1 Cryptomeria japonica
TATAGTTCCGCGGCGGCCGAGAAGACTCACCGCATAGGAATCGGGATGCGAGGCGAGGGATGCGGCGGGAAGGCCCCGACGGCTAAACGGAAGAGGCTGCAGGGCCGCCTCGGAATGGTCCAAGCATCGGACGCGATTGGGACGACTACCAGTGCCAACCCCTTATCCCGCGATGCGTCCGATACACAGATAGTTCCAAGGCGGCCGAGGAGCCTCACCGCATATCAATCGGGGTGCGAGGCGAGGGATGGGGCGGGAAGGCCCCAACGGCTAGACGGAAGAGGCTTCAGGGCCACCTCGGAATGCTCCAAGCATCGGACGCGCTTGGGGCGACTACCAGTGCCAACCCCTTATCCCGCGATGCGTCCGATACACAGATGGTTCCAAGGCGGCCGAGGAGCCTCACCGCATAGCAATCGGGGGTGCGAGGCGAGGGATGGGGCGGGAAGGCCCCAACGGCTAGACGGAAGAGGCTTCAGGGCCGCCTCGGAATGGTCCAAGCATCGGACGCGCTTGGGGCGACTACCAGTGACAACCCCTCATCCCGCGATGCGTCCGATACGAAGATGGTTCCAAGGCGGCCGAGGAGCCTCACCGCATAGCAATCGGGGTGCGAGGTGGGGGATGCGGCGAGATGGCCCCAACGGCTAGACGGAAGAGGCCACAGGGCCGCGTCGGAATAGTCCAAGCATCGGACGCGCTTGGGGCGACTACCAGTGACAACCCCTTATCCCGCGATGCGTCCGATACGAAGATAGTTCCAAGGCGGCCGAGGAGCCTCACCGCATAGCAATCCGGGTGCGAGGTGGGGGATGCGGCGAGATGGCCCCAACGGCTAGACGGAAGAGGCTGCAGGGCCGCCTCGGAATAGTCCAAGCATCGGACGCGCTTGGGGCGACTACCAGTGACAACCCCTTATCCCGCGATGCTTCCGATACGAAGACAGTTCCAAGGCGGCCGAGGAGCCTCACCGCATAGCAATGGGGGTGCGAGGTGAGGGATGCGGCGAGATGGCCCCAACGGCTAGACGGAAGAGGCCACAGGGCCGCCTCGGAATAGTCCAAGCATCGGACGCGCTTGGGGCGACTACCAGTGACAACCCCTTATCCCGCGATGCATCCGATACGAAGATAGTTCCCAGGCGGCCGAGGAGCCTCACCGCATAGCAATCGGGGTGCGAGGCGAGGGATGCGGCGAGATGGCCCCAAAGGGTAGACGGAAGAGGCTGCGGGGCCGCCTCGGAATAGTCCAAGCATCGAACGCGCTTGGGGCGACTACCACTGCCAACCCCTTATCCCGCGATGCGTCCGATACACAGATAGTTCCGAGGCGGCCGAGGAGCTGGGGGATGCGGCGAGATGGCCCCAACGGCTAGACGGAAGAGGCTGCAGGGCCGCCTCGGAATAGTCCAAGCATCGGACGCGCTTGGGGCGACTACCAGTGACAACCCCTTATCCCGCGATGCGTCCGATACACAGATAGTTCCGAGGCGGCCAAGGAGCCTCACCGCATAGCAATCGTGGTGCGAGGTGGGGGATGCAGCGAGATGGCCCCAACGGCTAGACGGAAGAGGCTGCAGGGCCGCCTCGGAATGGTCCAAGCATCGGACGCGCTTGGGGCGACTACCACTGCCAACCCCTTATCCCGCGACGCGTCCGATACACAGATAGTTCCAAGGCGGCCGAGGAGCCTCACCGAATAGCAATCGGGGTGCGAGGCGAGGGATGCGGCGAGAAAGCCCCAACGGCTAGAGGGAAGAGGCTTCAGGTCCGCCTCGGAATGGTCCAAGCATCGGACGCGCTTGGGGCGACTACCAGTGACAACCCCTTATCCCGCGACGCGTCCGATACACAGATAGTTCCAAGGCGGCCGAGGAGCCTCACCGCATAGCAATCGGGGTGCGAGGCGAGGGATGCGGCGAGAAGGACCCAACGGCTAGACGGAAGAGGCTTCAGGGCCGCCTCGGAATGGTCCAAGCATCGGACGCGCTTGGGGCGACTACCAGTGACAACCCCTTATCCCGCGACGCGTCCGATACACAGATAGTTCCAAGGCGGCCGAGGAGCCTCACCGCATAGCAATCGGGGTGCGAGGCGAGGGATGCGGCGAGAAGGACCCAACGGCTAGACGGAAGAGGCTTCAGGTCCGCCTCGGAATGGTCCAAGCATCGGACGCGCTTGGGGCGACTACCAGTGACAACCCCTTATCCCGCGACGCGTCCGATACACAGATAGTTCCAAGGCGGCCGAGGAGCCTCACCGCATAGCAATCGGGGTGCGAGGCGAGGGATGCGGCGAGAAGGACCCAACGGCTAGACGGAAGAGGCTTCAGGGCCGCCTCGGAATGGTCCAAGCATCGGACGCGCTTGGGGCGACTACCAGTGACAACCCCTTATCCCGCGATGCGTCCGATACACAGATAGTTCCAAGGCGGCCGAGGAGCCTCACCGCATAGCAATCGGGGTGCGAGGCGAGGGATGCGGCGAGAAGGACCCAACGGCTAGACGGAAGAGGCTTCAGGGCCGCCTCGGAATGGTCCAAGCATCGGACGCGCTTGGGGCGACTACCAGTGACAACCCCTTATCCCGCGACGCGTCCGATACACAGATAGTTCCAAGGCGGCCGAGGAGCCTCACCGCATAGCAATCGGGGTGCGAGGCGAGGGATGCGGCAAGAAGGACCCAACGGCTAGACGGAAGAGGCTTCAGGGCCGCCTCGGAATGGTCCAAGCATCGGACGCGCTTGGGGCGACTACCAGTGACAACCCCTTATCCCGCGACGCGTCCGATACACAGATAGTTCCAAGGCGGCCGAGGAGCCTCACCGCATAGCAATCGGGGTGCGAGGCGAGGGATGCGGCGAGAAGGACCCAACGGCTAGACGGAAGAGGCTTCAGGTCCGCCTCGGAATGGTCCAAGCATCGGACGCGCTTGGGGCGACTACCAGTGACAACCCCTTATCCCGCGACGCGTCCGATACACAGATAGTTCCAAGGCGGCCGAGGAGCCTCACCGCATAGCAATCGGGGTGCGAGGCGAGGGATGCGGCGAGAAGGACCCAACGGCTAGACGGAAGAGGCTTCAGGGCCGCCTCGGAATGGTCCAAGCATCGGACGCGCTTGGGGCGACTACCAGTGACAACCCCTTATCCCGCGACGCGTCCGATACACAGATAGTTCCAAGGCGGCCGAGGAGCCTCACCGCATAGCAATCGGGGTGCGAGGCGAGGGATGCGGCGAGAAGGACCCAACGGCTAGACGGAAGAGGCTTCAGGGCCGCCTCGGAATGGTCCAAGCATCGGACGCGCTTGGGGCGACTACCAGTGACAACCCCTTATCCCGCGATGCGTCCGATACACAGATAGTTCCAAGGCGGCCGAGGAGCCTCACCGCATAGCAATCGGGGTGCGAGGCGAGGGATGCGGCGAGAAGGACCCAACGGCTAGACGGAAGAGGCTTCAGGGCCGCCTCGGAATGGTCCAAGCATCGGACGCGCTTGGGGCGACTACCAGTGACAACCCCTTATCCCGCGACGCGTCCGATACACAGATAGTTCCAAGGCGGCCGAGGAGCCTCACCGCATAGCAATCGGGGTGCGAGGCGAGGGATGCGGCGAGAAGGACCCAACGGCTAGACGGAAGAGGCTTCAGGGCCGCCTCGGAATGGTCCAAGCATCGGACGCGCTTGGGGCGACTACCAGTGACAACCCCTTATCCCGCGACGCGTCCGATACACAGATAGTTCCAAGGCGGCCGAGGAGCCTCACCGCATAGCAATCGGGGTGCGAGGCGAGGGATGCGGCGAGAAGGACCCAACGGCTAGACGGAAGAGGCTTCAGGGCCGCCTCGGAATGGTCCAAGCATCGGACGCGCTTGGGGCGACTACCAGTGACAACCCCTTATCCCGCGACGCGTCCGATACACAGATAGTTCCAAGGCGGCCGAGGAGCCTCACCGCATAGCAATCGGGGTGCGAGGCGAGGGATGCGGCGAGAAGGACCCAACGGCTAGACGGAAGAGGCTTCAGGGCCGCCTGGGAATGGTCCATGCATCGCACGCGCTTGGGGCGACTACCAGTGACAACCCCTTATCCCGCGACGCGTCCGATACACAGATAGTTCCAAGGCGGCCGAGGAGCCTCACCGCATAGCAATCGGGGTGCGAGGCGAGGGATGCGGCGAGAAGGACCCAACGGCTAGACGGAAGAGGCTTCAGGGCCGCCTCGGAATGGTCCAAGCATCGGACGCGCTTGGGGCGACTACCAGTGACAACCCCTTATCCCGCGACGCGTCCGATACACAGATAGTTCCAAGGCGGCCGAGGAGCCTCACCGCATAGCAATCGGGGTGCGAGTCGAGGGATGCGGCGAGAAGGACCCAACGGCTAGACGGAAGAGGCTTCAGGGCCGCCTCGGAATGGTCCAAGCATCGGACGCGCTTGGGGCGACTACCAGTGACAACCCCTTATCCCGCGATGCGTCTGATACACAGATAGTTCCAAGGCGGCCGAGGAGCCTCACCGCATAGCAATCGGGGTGCGAGGCAAGGGATGCGGCGAGAAGGACCCAACGGCTAGACGGAAGAGGCTTCAGGGCCGCCTCGGAATGGTCCAAGCATCGGACGCGCTTGGGGCGACTACCGTTGCCAACCCCTTATCCCGCGATGCGTCTGATACACAGATAGTTCCGAGGCGGCCGAGGAGCCTCACCGCATAGCAATCGGGTTGCGAGGCAGATTATTGGGAAGGGAACCCCCTGGGATGCAGCTCAAGCAGTGCCCAAAGGGACTGGAATGCGGAATCACATCGAGAGACCCAAATGCTATACGAGGGCTCAAATCGAATTATCGATTTGGCCACGACATGGACGCATCGGAACGACTACCTTTGCCGAACCACTCGCAATTGCATCCATACCGAAACCAATAGACATTTCCGTTAGAGCCCTCGCATAGCATTCGGGAATCTCGCATGCCCCTCTAAATCGACCAATGCTGGCGCTCAACGAAAATCCGAGCGCTACCACCGTTCGAGCGCCAGCATTGGTCGAGTTAGAGGGGCACGGGGGAGAATGCTCCAGTCAACACCTCCCCTATATAAGTTATTTGTCCGATTCTCGCACAACCGTAGTCTGCCTCGTCGAATCAAACAACGGTCCCAGATTCCGACTTCCGTTCCGTAGAGACCCAAAAGCTAGATGGAGGCTCGCAAGAAAGAGAGTCGGCGCATAGCAATCGGGTTTCTCGAACGTTTAGGGACCGAGCTCACTTGCGGATAGGGCAAAATCCGCCAAGCAACCCAAAAGCTAGACGGGGGCTCGAATCGAATCGCCTAGGCGGCCACAACAACGACGTGTTGGATCGACTACCAGTGCCAAACCATTCAGCAAGACTAGTCTGTGTCGAGGCCGGATAGAGATTCTCAGAGAGCGCCCGTATAGCATTTAGGAGACCTGCCGCGTCCCTCACACTCGACAAATGGTGGTGCACGTTTATAAATCCGAGCGATCCCAACCCTTTCAAGCACCAACATCGGTCGAGATAGAGGGGCACGGAGGGGGCTGCGTGAGACAACACAGTCCCCTATATAAGTTATTTGTCCGATTCTCACACATCCGAAGAATGGTCATCAAATCGGACAACAGCCCAAACTTCCGACTTCCGTCCCAGAAAGCCCAAGAGCTATCTAAAACGTTCATGGCCGGAACTCGATCGCGGCTATACCAGTCCGCCAAGCAACCCAAAAGCTAGACTGGAGCTCTAGTCGAATCACCTCTGTGGCCATTGCAAGGACGTGTTGGAGCGACTACCATTGCCGAACCATTCCGCAGGTCGAGTCCATACCAAGGCCGCATAGAGATTCACGATGAGCTCCTGCATAGCAATCAGGAGACTTGCCGTGTCCATCACAATCGATAAATCCTGGTGCAAGATTTTTGCATCCGAGCGCTCCAACCAGTCGAGCACCAGCATCAATCGACATAAACGGGCACGGGGGGAGGATGCTCGAGAACACTACCTCCCCTATATAAGTTATTTGTCCGATTCTCAAGCAGCCGAAGTCTGGTCATCGAATCGGGTCAAAGACCACAACTTCCGACTTTACCCACAATGCAAGTCATCGAATCGAACATCGGCCCCCGAGTCGGACTCCATGCGTATGTCAGGTCATCGGACCCAAATTCCGCCTTCCTGCGCATGGCGGGCCATCAATATCAACTCGGTCATCGGACCCAAACTCCGCCTTTCTGCGCATGGCACGCCTTCAAATCGGTCATCGGACCCAAATTCCGCCTTCCTGTGCATGGCGGGCCATCAACATCAACTCGGTCATCGGACCCAAATTCCGCCTTTCTGCGCATGGCACGCCATCAACTCGGTCATCGGACCCAAATTCCGCCTTCCTGCGCATGGCAGGTCATCGGACACAAATTCAGACCTCGCCAATATGCCTACGTATCGAATCGGTCATCGGACCCAACTTCCGACTTCATCCATACTGTAGGGTCTTTGAGGTTGGCGCGGTGCGCTCAACCCGGGGAGTCGACCCATCGAAGCATACACCTCCCCTATATAAGCTATTTGTCCGATTCCCACACCTGTGTAGTTTGCACCTCTGACCAGGACATCGACCCCAACTTCCGAACTCGACTGCAACGACGGCACCAGCGCCTTGGTGCGCACCTTGCGACGCACAGTCCCAACATTCGCCTTCCTGCACATGGCAGGTCATCGGACCCAAATTCCGACCTCGCGAGTATGCCTACATATCGAATCGGTCATCGGACACAACTTCCGACTTCATCCATACCGTAGGGTCTTTGAGGTTGGCGCGGTGCGCTCAACCCGGGGAGTCGACCCAACGAAGCATACACCTCCCCTATATAAGCTATTTGTCCGATTCCCACACCTGTGTAGTTTGCACCTCCGATCAGGACATCGACCCCAACTTCCGAACTCGCCTGCAACGACCGAACCAGCGCCTTGGTGCGCACCTTGCAACGCACAGTGCCAACATTCGCCTTCCTGCACATGGCAGGTCATCGGACCCAAATTCCGACCTCGCGAGTATGCCTACATATCGAATCGGTCATCGGACCCAACTTCCGACTTCATCCATACCGTAGGGTCTTTGAGGTTGGCGCGGTGCGCTCAACCCGGGGAGTCGACCCAACGAAGCATACACCTCCCCTATATAAGCTATTTGTCCGATTCCCACACCTGTGTAGCTTGCACCTCCGATCAGGACATCGACCCCAACTTCTGAACTCGACTAAAAAGACCGCACCAGCACCTTGGTGTGCACCTTGCAACGCACAGTGCCAACATTCGCCTTCCTGCACATGGCAGGTCATCGGACCCAAATTCCGACCTCATGAGCATACCTACTAATCGAATCGGTCATCGGACCCAACTTCCGACTTCATCCATACCGTAGGGTCTTTGAGGTTGGCGCGGTGCGCTCAACCTGGGGAGTCGACCCATCGAAGCATACACCTCCCCTATATAAGCTATTTGTCCGATTCCGACACCTGTGTAGTTTGCACCTCCGCTCAGGACATCGACCCCAACTTCCGAACTCGCCTGCAACGACCGAACCAGCGCCTTGGTGCGCACCAAAAGTGCGCACTTTTGGAGGGCACTTTTGTGCGCTCCAAAGGTGCGCACTTTTGGAGGGCACTTTTGTGCGCTCCAAAGGTGCGCACTTTTGGAGGGCACTTTTTGGAGGGCACTTTTGTGCGCTCCAAAGGTGCGCACTTTTGGAGGGCACTTTTTGGAGGGCACTTTTCTGCGCTCCAAAGGTGCGCACTTTTGGAGGGCACTTTTTGGAGGGCACTTTTCTGCGCTCCAAAGGTGCGCACTTTTGGAGGGCACTTTTTGGAGGGCACTTTTCTGCGCTCCAAAGGTGCGCACTTTTGGAGGGCACTTTTTGGAGGGCACTTTTCTGCGCTCCAAAGGTGCGCACTTTTGGAGGGCACTTTTGTGCACTCCAAAGGTGCACACTTTTGGAGGGCACTTTTTGGAGGGCACTTTTCTGCACTCCAAAGGTGCGCACTTTTGGAGGGCACTTTTTGGAGGGCACTTTTGTGCGCTCCAAAGGTGCGCACTTTTGGAGGGCACTTTTTGGAGGGCACTTTTGTGCGCTCCAAAGGTGCGCACTTTTGGAGGGCACTTTTGTGCACTCCAAAGGTGCGCACTTTTGGAGGGCACTTTTCCTGCGCTCCAAAGGTGCACACCTAGGTGAGCACCTTCGACCACACCTTGTAGCACACCAAACTCTGACTTTCGACTTCATCCGCAATGCAGGGTCTTTGAGGTTGGCGCAATGCGCACAACCAGGGGAGTCGACCCATCAAACCCAACACCTCCCCTATATAAGCTATTTGTCTGATTCTCATACATGCGTAGCCTGCAGGAGCAATTAGGACATCGACCCCAACTTTCGGCTTCTAAACGAAAACAAGGTCTTTGAGGTTGGTGTAATGCGAACAACTAGGGGAGTCAACCCATCAAACCCAACACCTCCCCTATATAAGCTATTTGTCTGATTCTCATACATGTGTAGTCTACAGGAGCAATTAGGACATCGACCCCAACTTTTGACTTCTTAACGAAAACAAGGTCTTTGAGGTTGACGTAATGCGCACAACCAGGGGAGTCGACCCATCAAACCCAACACCTCCCCTATATAAGCTATTTGTCCGATTCTCATACATGTGTAGCCTACAGGAGCCATTAGGACATTGACCCCAACTTTTGACTTCTTAACGAAAACAAGGTCTTTGAGGTTGGCGTAATGCGCACAACCAAGGGAGTTGACCCATCAAACCCAACACCTCCCCTATATAAGCTATTTGTCTGATTCTCATACATGTGTAGCCTGCAACAACGATTAGGACATCCACCCCAACTTCTGAATTCGTCTGCGTTGACCGCACCAAAGGTGCACGCCTTGGTGCTCACCAAAATCCGACTTCCGACTTCTTCTGCTATGCGGGGTCTTTGAGGTTGGCGCAGTGCGCACAACCAGGGGAGTCAACCCACCGAATGCAACACCTCCCCTATATAAGCTATTTGTCTGATTCTCATACATGCGTAGACTGCAGCAATGATTAGGACATCCACCCCAACTTTTGACTTCTTAAACAAGACAGGGTCTTTGAAGTTGGTGCAGTGCACACAACCAGGGGAGTCGACCCATCAAACGCAACACCTCCCCTATATAAAGCTATTTGTCCGATTCTCATACGTGTAGTCTGCAGCAGCGATTAGGACATCGACCCCAACTTCCGAATTCGTTTGCATTGACCGCACCAAAGGTGCACGCCTTGGTGTGCACCTTGGAGTGCACTTTGGTGCTCACCTCGGTGCACACTTTGGTGTGCACCTCGGTGTGCACCAAAGGTGCGCACCTTGGAGCGCACCAAAGGTGTACACTTTGGAGCGCACCACATAGGGTCTTTGAGAGGTTGGCGCAGTGCGCACACCAAGGTGGGTGTTGAGGTGCGTGCCGAGGTGGGTGGGTGCTAGGGTGCGCTCCATGGTGGGTGCCAGGGTGGGTGCGTGCTAGGGTGGATTCCAAAGAGGGTCATAGGGTGGGTGCCAAGGTGGGTTGGTGATATAGTGGGTTCAAAGGTGGGTACTAGGGTGGGTTCCAAGGTGGGTCACAAGTTGGGTGCCAGGATGCGTGGGTGTTAGGTTGGGTGCCAAGGTGGGCTCCTGCGTGGGTGGGTGCTAGGGTGGGTTTCAAGGTGGACGCGAGGGC
The DNA here is from genome assembly GCF_030272615.1 of Cryptomeria japonica. Classification (NCBI taxonomy): domain Eukaryota; kingdom Viridiplantae; phylum Streptophyta; class Pinopsida; order Cupressales; family Cupressaceae; genus Cryptomeria; species Cryptomeria japonica. Next base: position 137,259 of record NW_026728877.1, read on the forward strand.
GGGTGCCAAGGTGGGTAACAAGTTGGGTGTTAGGATGGGTGAGTGCTAGAGTGGGTGCCAAGGTGGGTGGGTGCTAAGGTGGATGCCAAGGTGGTTCACAGGGTGGGTGGGTTCTAGGGTGAGTTCCAAGGTGGGTCACAGGTTTAGTGCTAGGGTGCGTGTCAAGGCGGGTGTCGAGGTGCCTGGGTGCTAGGGTGTGGATGCCAATGTGGGTCATAGGGTGGGTACTAGGGTGGGCTGCAATGTGGGTGCCAAGGTGGGTAACATGCTCGGTTGGTTCTAAATTGGGTGTCAGGGTGGGTGTGCACCCACCTTGCCCGAGGTGGGTGCCAAGGTGCCAGTGTGGGTGGGTGCTAAGGTGGATGCCAAGGTGGGTGAGAAGGTGGGTGATAGGTTGAGTGGTAGGATGGGTGGGTGCCAAGATGGGTCACAGGGTGGGTGCAAGGGTGGGTAGGTGCTAGGGTTGGTGTCAGGGTGGGTGGGTGCTAGGTTGGGTTCCAAGGTGGGTGCGAGGGTGAGTGTCAAGGTGGGTCACAGGTTAGGTGCTAGGATGGGTGAGTGCTAGGGTGCAAAGGTGCCAGGGTGGGTGCTAGGATGGGTCGATGCTAGGGTGAGTGGCAAGGTGGGTCCACAAGTGTCAAGGTGGGTGCCGAGGTGGGTGCCAACTTGGGTTCCAAGGTGGGTGCCAAGTGGGCGACTGCTATGGTGGATGCCAAGGTGGGTCACGGGGTGGGTGCCAAGTTGCTAGGTTGTGTTCCAAGGTGGGTGCCAACGTGGCTGCTAGGGTGCGTGGGTTAAAGGGTGTGTCACAACGTGGGTGCCAGGATGGGTGCGCACCCACACTGGCCAAGACGGGTGCAAGGTTGGGTTCCAAGCCCGGTCACAGGCTGGGTGCTAGGATGGGTGGGTGCCAAGGTGGGCACCAGGGTGGGTGCACCCACCCTGGCCAAGGTGGGTCACGGGGTGGGTCCTAGGGTGGGTAACAGGGTGGGTACTAAGGTGCGTGCCAAGGTGGGTCATGGGGTGGGTGCCAAGGTGGGCACCAGGGTGGGTGTGCACCAACCCTAGCCAGGGTAGGTCACGGGGTGGTTGTCGGGGTGGGCGTCAAGGAGCCAAGGTGGGTGGCAAGTAGCCAAGTTGCGTGCCAAGGTGGGTGTCGGGGTGGGTGCCAAGGATCCAAGGTGGGTGCCAAGGAACCAAGGTGGGTGTCTGGGTGGGTGCCGAGGTGGGAGCCAGGGTGGGTCCCAAGGTGAGTGCAAAGGTGGGTGCCAGGGTCAAGGTGAGTGCCAATGTGGGTTCCAAGGTGCCAGGGTCAGGGTGAGTGCCAATGTGGGTTCAAAGGTGCTAAGTTGGGTGCGAGGTTGGGTGCGAGGGTGGGTGGGTGCCAAGGTGTGCTAGGTGGAAGCCCGGGTGGGTCGGCATCCCATGGGTGTCGAGTTGGGTGCCTGATGGGTGCTTCTTGTCAAGTTTTAGTCGTCGGGACTCATTTCGAGCCTTAGAGGTCGTTTCTTGTCCGGTTGCCCTGTCTTCGACCTGGGAACCCAATTTTGGTCCTCGGGTCCCATTTTTTTTTGTCTCGCATCCCACTTTTGGCCTGTGGCCTTTTCGGGGTCGATTCTCGTTTTGGGCATCAGAGCATGTTTCTTCTCCTAAAACCCAATATTTGTTTATTAAGTCTCGGAACACATTTTTGTTCTCGTGGACCCATCATGGGTCTTGGAACGCATTTGTGGTCCTTGGGTCCCATTTTGCATCCCGAAACTTGTGTTTTGGTGCTTGATCCCTATTTTGGGTGCCCACCTTGCACCAAGTGCGCACCCGGGGCAAACCGAGCGCCTTGGTGCACCGGGGCAAGATCGAGCGTGCACCCGAGGCGCCCCGAACATGCACCAAGGTGCACTCGGCCCACATGTGAGCGCAGGTCGTTGCGCCCGAGGTGGTGTGTGGGCACCGCGTTGCAGACGGGACACTGCACGCACACGACGCCCCGTCCAGGTGCACGCACGTAGGCCGGGCCGGGTGCACACCCGACGCCCTAGCAAGGTGCGCGCACCCGGGCAGGGCTCACACTTGGCGAACGGGGCGCACTTCGCGAGGGAGGGTGTGCACCTCGACGGGGGTGGGTGGCCGGGGTGGATTCGCACGTGGGTCGCGGTTTGCTAAGTACACACTGCGACAAGCTCATAACGGGTGCGATCATACCAGCGTTAGTGCACCGGATCCCATCAGAACTCCGCAGTTAAGCGCGCTTGGGCCGGAGTAGTACTGGGATGGGTGACCTCCCGGGAAGTCCCGGTGTTGCACCCTTTCTTAGTTTTTCGCCGGGCGTCGCAATGCTATTTGAATAAACCTTTTGCCCGTTTGCGTTCTCGTCGGGGCCGGGCCGGGCCGGGGTGCGCTGCCCGCACTACCGCGCGCGCGGGGGCGACACCGAGCGCGCACCCGAGGCGCCCCGAGCACACAGGCCACGGTGCAACCCGGGCGTTGTGCGCGCACCCCGGTGCGCCCGAGGTGCTGCGCGCGCACCCAGGTGAAATCGGTGTGCACCTCGGCCAGTGCGCGCTCGGTCGAGTCGCGCACGTTGGCCAAGGTGCACGGTGATGTTTCTTACTCTAAGGTTCCGCACCAGACGCCCGGGACAGGTGAGCGAAGCTGGGCGGGGCCGGGTGCGCGGCCGGGGCAGGTGCACGCAGCTGGAGAGAGCTTTGGAGCACACCAGAGGTGCGCACCTTGGAGCACACTTCGGAGCGCACCAATGATGCGCTCCATTCAAAAGTTTCCTGAAAAGGCAAAAAAAGTTGAGATTATAGAATTTCCCACTTGAGAGATTGTAAAAAAAAAAAATTTAAAATGAAGGAAACGCGGGTGCCAAGGTGTGCGCGCCCGGGTGCGCAGCCCAGCCAAGGTGTGCGCACCAAGGCGCCCACCCTGGCGAAGGTGCACGCAAGGTGCGCACCCGAGGCAAACCGGACAATTAACCCAACTTTCGACTTCGCGCGCACCTGCGCACCTTGGAGCGCACTTCGGAGCGCTCCTTGGTGCGCACCAATCTTGGGCACCTCGGAGTGCACCATGGCGCCCACCAAGGTGCGCACCCGGGGCAAACCGAGCTCCGACTTCGTGCGCACCTTGGAGCGCACGAAAGGTGCGCACCATGGCGCCCACCAAGGTGCGCAGCCCAGCCAAGGCGTGCGCATCAAGGTGCGCACCCTGGCGAAGGTGCGCACCCGGGGCAAACCGAGCTCCGACTTCGTGCGCACCTTGGAGCGCACAAAGGGTGCGCAACCCAGCCAAGGTGTGCGCACCCCGGGCAAACCGAGCTCCGAATCGTGCGCACCTTGGAGCACACTTCGGAGCCCTCCTTGGTGCGCACCGATGTTGCGCACCTCGGAGCGCACCCGGGGAAAACAATGCAATTAACCCGACTTTCGACTTCGTGGGCACCTCGGAGCGCTCTCGGGTTCGCACCTCGGAGCACACCGAGGTGCGCACCTTTGATGCGCTGCCTTCACCAATTTCCAGAAAAGGCAAGAAAACATTGAGAAGGTGTGCGCACCGAGGTGCCCACCCTGGCGAAGGTGCACGCGAGGTGCGCACCCGGGGCAAACCGGGCTCCGACTTCGTGCACGCCATGCTGCGCACCTTGGAGGGCCATGGTGCGCACCTTGGAGCACACTTCGGAGCGCTCAATGGTGCCCAACCCAGCCAAGGTGCCCACCGCGGCGAAGGTGCACGCGAGGTGCGCACCCGGGGCAAACCGGGCTCCGACTTCGTGCACGCCGCACCTTGGAGCACACTTCGGAGCGCTCCTTGGTGCGCACCAGGGCGCGCAACCCAGCCGAGGTGCCCACCCCGGCGAAGGTGCACGCGGGGTGCGCACCCGGGGCAAACCGGGCTCCGACTTCGTGCACGCCATGGTGCCCACCGCGGCGAAGGTGCACGCGAGGTGCGCACCCGGGGCAAACCGGGCTCCGACTTCGTGCACGCCGCACCTTGGAGCACACTTCGGAGCGCTCCTTGGTGCGCACCAGGGCGCGCAACCCAGCCGAGGTGCCCACCCCGGCGAAGGTGCACGCGAGGTGCGCACCCGGGGCAAACCGGGCTCCGACTTCGTGCACGCCATGGTGCCCACCGCGGCGAAGGTGCACGCGAGGTGCGCACCCGGGGCAAACCGGGCTCCGACTTCGTGCACGCCGCACCTTGGAGCACACTTCGGAGCGCTCCTTGGTGCGCACCATGGTGCCCACCAGGGCGCGCAACCCCGCCGAAGGTGCACGCGAGGTGCGCACCCGGGGCAAACCGGGCTCCGACTTCGTGCACGCCGCACCTTGGAGCACACTTCGGAGCGCTCCTTGGTGCGCACCAGGGCGCGCAACCCCGCCGAAGGTGCACGCGAGGTGCGCACCCGGGGCAAACCGGGCTCCGACTTCGTGCACGCCATGGTGCGCACCAGGGTGCCCACCGCGGCGAAGGTGCGCACCCGGGGCAAACCGGGCTCCGACTTCGTGCACGCCGCACCTTGGAGCACACTTCGGAGCGCTCCTTGGTGCGCACCAGGGCGCGCAACCCAGCCGAGGTGCCCACCCCGGCGAAGGTGCACGCGAGGTGCGCACCCGGGGCAAACCGGGCTCCGACTTCGTGCACGCCATGGTGCCCACCGCGGCGAAGGTGCGCACCCGGGGCAAACCGGGCTAGGACTTCGTGCACGCCGCACCTTGGAGCACACTTTGGAGCGCTCCTTGGTGCGCACCATGGTGCCCACCAGGCCGCGCAACCCAGCCAAGGTGTGCGCACCAAGGTGCACGCGAGGTGCGCACCCGGGGCAAACCGGGGTCCGGCTTCGTGCACGCCGCACCTTGGAGCACACATCGGGGCGCTCCCGGGTTCGCACCGGCGTTGCGCACCGTGGTGGGCACCTCGGAGCGCACCGTGGTGGGCACCTCGGAGCACACCAAGGTGGGCAGCGAGGTGCGCACCTTTGATGCGATGCCTTCACTAATTTCCATAAAAGGCAAAAAAAAACGAGATTTTAAAATTTCCGTTTTGAAAGATAGTGAGAAAAAGGGAATGCTGGTGCCATCTTGAGCCCGCCCTGGTGCGCAGCCCAGCCAAGGTGTGCGCACCAAGGTGCCCACCCTGGCGAAGGTGCGCGCCCGGGCAATTAACCCAACTTCCAACTTCGCGCGCGCCAGGGTGGGAGCGCACCCAACAACCGGGCCTGGGAAGAGCCAATGCGAGAAACCCCACCAAACGCTCTGACAAAAAAAGAGGGGGCGCTCCAGTAACCCCGCTTCGGAGCGCACCCTGGGCAAACCCAGCCAGGGTGCCCACCCCGGCCAAGGTGCAGGCGAGGTGCGCACCCGGGGCAAACCGGGCTCCGACAACGTGCACGCCGCACCTTGGAGCACACTTCGTAGCGCTCCCGGGTGCGCACCTCAGAGCACACCAAGGTGGGCAGCGAGGTGCGCACCTTTGATGCGCTGCCTTCACTAATTTCCAGAAAAGGCAAAAAAAAGAGGAGATTTTAAAATTTCCGTTTTGAAAGATAGTGAAAAAAACGGAACGCGGGTGCCATCTTGAGCCCGCCCTGGTGCACAGCCCAGGTAAGGTGCCCACCCTGGCAAAGGTGCGCACCCGGGCAATTAACCCTACTTCCGACTTCGTGCGCGCCAGGGTGGCAACCGGGCCTGGGAAGAGCCAATGCGAGAAACCCCACCAAACGCTCCGACAAAAAAAGAGGCGGCGCTCCAATAACCCCGCTTCGGAGCGCAGCCGGGGCAAACCCAGCCAAGGTGCCCACCCCGACGAAGGTGCACGCGAGGTGCGCACCCGGGGCAAACCGGGCTCCGACAACGTGCACGCAGCACCTTGGAGCACACTTCGAAGCACTCCCGGGTGCCCACCGGCGTTGCGCACCGTGGTGGGCAGCGAGGTGCGCACCTTTGATGCGCTGCCTTCACTAATTTCCAGAAAAGGCAAAAAAAAATGAGATTTTAAAATTTCCGTTTTGAAAGATAGTGAAAAAAACGGAACGCGGGTGCCATCTTGAGCCCGCCCTGGTGCGCAGCCCAGGCAAGGCATGCGCACCAAGGTGCCCACCCGCGGTGCACGCCCGGGGCAAACCGGGCTCCGACTTCGTGCAGGCCGCACCTTGGAGCACACTTCGGAGCGCTCCTTGGTGCGCACCATGGTGCCCACCAGGGCGCACCCGGGGCAAACCGGGCTCCGACTTCGTGCACGCCGCACCTTGGAGCACACATCGGAGCGCTCCCAGGTTCGCACCAGCGTTGCGCACCTTTGATGCGCTGCCTTCACTAATTTCCAGAAAAGGCAAAAAAAAACGATATTTTAAAATTTCCGTTCTGAAAGATAGTGAAAAAAACGGAACGCGGGTGCCATCTTGAGCCCTTCCTGGTGCGCAGCCCAGGCAAGTTGTGCGCACCAAGGTGCCCACCCTGGCAGAGGTGCGCGCCCGGGGCAAACCGGGCTCCGACTTCGTGCACTGCATGGTGCCCACCAAGGCGCGCAACCCAGCCAAGGTGCCCACCGCAGCGAAGGTGCACGCGAGGTGCGCACCCGAGGTGCACACCCGGGGCAAACCGAGCTCCGACTTCGTGCACGCCGCACCTTGGAGCACACTTCAGAGCGCTCCTTGGTGCGCACCAGGGCGCGCAACCCAGCCAAGGTGCTCACCCCGGCGAAGGTGCACGCGAGGTGCGCACCCGGGGCAAGCCGGGCTCGGACTTCGTGCACGCCGCACCTTGGAGCACACATCGGAGCGCTCCCGGGTTCGCACCAGCATTGCGCACCTTTGATGCGCTGCCTTCACTAATTTCCAGAAAAGGCAAAAAAAAAAAAAAAACGAGATTTTAAAATTTCCGTTTTGAAAGATAGTGAAAAAAACGGAACGCGGGTGCCATCTTGAGCCCGCCCTGGTGTGCAGCCCAGGCAAGTTGTGCGCACCAAGGCACCCACCCTGGCCAAGGTGGGTCACGGGGTGGGTCCTAGGGTGGGTAACGGGGTGGGTACTAAGGTGCGTGCCAAGGTGGGTCATGGGGTGGGTGCCAAGGTGGGCACCAGGGTGGGTGTGCACCAACCCTAGCCAGGGTAGGTCACGGGGTGGTTGTCGGGGTGGGCGTCAAGGAGCCAAGGTGGGTGGCAAGTAGCCAAGTTGCGTGCCAAGGTGGGTGTCGGGGTGGGTGCCAAGGATCCAAGGTGGGTGCCAAGGAACCAAGGTGGGTGTCTGGGTGGGTGCCGAGGTGGGAGCCAGGGTGGGTCCCAAGGTGAGTGCAAAGGTGGGTGCCAGGGTCAAGGTGAGTGCCAATGTGGGTTCCAAGGTGCCAGGGTCAGGGTGAGTGCCAATGTGGGTTCAAAGGTGCTAAGTTGGGTGCGAGGTTGGGTGCGAGGGTGGGTGGGTGCCAAGGTGTGCTAGGTGGAAGCCCGGGTGGGTCGGCATCCCATGGGTGTCGAGTTGGGTGCCTGATGGGTGCTTCTTGTCAAGTTTTAGTCGTCGGGACTCATTTCGAGCCTTAGAGGTCGTTTCTTGTCCGGTTGCCCTGTCTTCGACCTGGGAACCCAATTTTGGTCCTCGGGTCCCATTTTTTTTTGTCTCGCATCCCACTTTTGGCCTGTGGCCTTTTCGGGGTCGATTCTCGTTTTGGGCATCAGAGCATGTTTCTTCTCCTAAAACCCAATATTTGTTTATTAAGTCTCGGAACACATTTTTGTTCTCGTGGACCCATCATGGGTCTTGGAACACATTTGTGGTCCTTGGGTCCCATTTTGCATCCCGAAACTTGTGTTTTGGTGCTTGATCCCTATTTTGGGTGCCCACCTTGCACCAAGTGCGCACCCGGGGCAAACCGAGCGCCTTGGTGCACCGGGGCAAGATCGAGCGTGCACCCGAGGCGCCCCGAACATGCACCAAGGTGCACTCGGCCCACATGTGAGCGCAGGTCGTTGCGCCCGAGGTGGTGTGTGGGCACCGCGTTGCAGACGGGACACTGCACGCACACGACGCCCCGTCCAGGTGCACGCACGTAGGCCGGGCCGGGTGCACACCCGACGCCCTAGCAAGGTGCGCGCACCCGGGCAGGGCTCACACTTGGCGAACGGGGCGCACTTCGCGAGGGAGGGTGTGCACCTCGACGGGGGTGGGTGGCCGGGGTGGATTCGCACGTGGGTCGCGGTTTGCTAAGTACACACTGCGACAAGCTCATAACGGGTGCGATCATACCAGCGTTAGTGCACCGGATCCCATCAGAACTCCGCAGTTAAGCGCGCTTGGGCCGGAGTAGTACTGGGATGGGTGACCTCCCGGGAAGTCCCGGTGTTGCACCCTTTCTTAGTTTTTCGCCGGGCGTCGCAATGCTATTTGAATAAACCTTTTGCCCGTTTGCGTTCTCGTCGGGGCCGGGCCGGGCCGGGGTGCGCTGCCCGCACTACCGCGCGCGCGGGGGGCGACACCGAGCGCGCACCCGAGGCGCCCCGAGCACACAGGCCACGGTGCAACCCGGGCGTTGTGCGCGCACCCCGGTGCGCCCGAGGTGCTGCGCGCGCACCCAGGTGAAATCGGTGTGCACCTCGGCCAGTGCGCGCTCGGTCGAGTCGCGCACGTTGGCCAAGGTGCACGGTGATGTTTCTTACTCTAAGGTTCCGCACCAGACGCCCGGGACAGGTGAGCGAAGCTGGGCGGGGCCGGGTGCGCGGCCGGGGCAGGTGCACGCAGCTGGAGAGAGCTTTGGAGCACACCAGAGGTGCGCACCTTGGAGCACACTTCGGAGCGCACCAATGATGCGCTCCATTCAAAAGTTTCCTGAAAAGGCAAAAAAAGTTGAGATTATAGAATTTCCCACTTGAGAGATTGTAAAAAAAAAAAATTTAAAATGAAGGAAACGCGGGTGCCAAGGTGTGCGCGCCCGGGTGCGCAGCCCAGCCAAGGTGTGCGCACCAAGGCGCCCACCCTGGCGAAGGTGCACGCAAGGTGCGCACCCGAGGCAAACCGGACAATTAACCCAACTTTCGACTTCGCGCGCACCTGCGCACCTTGGAGCGCACTTCGGAGCGCTCCTTGGTGCGCACCAATCTTGGGCACCTCGGAGTGCACCATGGCGCCCACCAAGGTGCGCACCCGGGGCAAACCGAGCTCCGACTTCGTGCGCACCTTGGAGCGCACGAAAGGTGCGCACCATGGCGCCCACCAAGGTGCGCAGCCCAGCCAAGGCGTGCGCATCAAGGTGCGCACCCTGGCGAAGGTGCGCACCCGGGGCAAACCGAGCTCCGACTTCGTGCGCACCTTGGAGCGCACAAAGGGTGCGCAACCCAGCCAAGGTGTGCGCACCCCGGGCAAACCGAGCTCCGAATCGTGCGCACCTTGGAGCACACTTCGGAGCCCTCCTTGGTGCGCACCGATGTTGCGCACCTCGGAGCGCACCCGGGGAAAACAATGCAATTAACCCGACTTTCGACTTCGTGGGCACCTCGGAGCGCTCTCGGGTTCGCACCTCGGAGCACACCGAGGTGCGCACCTTTGATGCGCTGCCTTCACCAATTTCCAGAAAAGGCAAGAAAACATTGAGAAGGTGTGCGCACCGAGGTGCCCACCCTGGCGAAGGTGCACGCGAGGTGCGCACCCGGGGCAAACCGGGCTCCGACTTCGTGCACGCCATGCTGCGCACCTTGGAGGGCCATGGTGCGCACCTTGGAGCACACTTCGGAGCGCTCAATGGTGCCCAACCCAGCCAAGGTGCCCACCGCGGCGAAGGTGCACGCGAGGTGCGCACCCGGGGCAAACCGGGCTCCGACTTCGTGCACGCCGCACCTTGGAGCACACTTCGGAGCGCTCCTTGGTGCGCACCAGGGCGCGCAACCCAGCCGAGGTGCCCACCCCGGCGAAGGTGCACGCGGGGTGCGCACCCGGGGCAAACCGGGCTCCGACTTCGTGCACGCCATGGTGCCCACCGCGGCGAAGGTGCACGCGAGGTGCGCACCCGGGGCAAACCGGGCTCCGACTTCGTGCACGCCGCACCTTGGAGCACACTTCGGAGCGCTCCTTGGTGCGCACCAGGGCGCGCAACCCAGCCGAGGTGCCCACCCCGGCGAAGGTGCACGCGAGGTGCGCACCCGGGGCAAACCGGGCTCCGACTTCGTGCACGCCATGGTGCCCACCGCGGCGAAGGTGCACGCGAGGTGCGCACCCGGGGCAAACCGGGCTCCGACTTCGTGCACGCCGCACCTTGGAGCACACTTCGGAGCGCTCCTTGGTGCGCACCATGGTGCCCACCAGGGCGCGCAACCCCGCCGAAGGTGCACGCGAGGTGCGCACCCGGGGCAAACCGGGCTCCGACTTCGTGCACGCCGCACCTTGGAGCACACTTCGGAGCGCTCCTTGGTGCGCACCAGGGCGCGCAACCCCGCCGAAGGTGCACGCGAGGTGCGCACCCGGGGCAAACCGGGCTCCGACTTCGTGCACGCCATGGTGCGCACCAGGGTGCCCACCGCGGCGAAGGTGCGCACCCGGGGCAAACCGGGCTCCGACTTCGTGCACGCCGCACCTTGGAGCACACTTCGGAGCGCTCCTTGGTGCGCACCAGGGCGCGCAACCCAGCCGAGGTGCCCACCCCGGCGAAGGTGCACGCGAGGTGCGCACCCGGGGCAAACCGGGCTCCGACTTCGTGCACGCCATGGTGCCCACCGCGGCGAAGGTGCGCACCCGGGGCAAACCGGGCTAGGACTTCGTGCACGCCGCACCTTGGAGCACACTTCGGAGCGCTCCTTGGTGCGCACCATGGTGCCCACCAGGCCGCGCAACCCAGCCAAGGTGTGCGCACCAAGGTGCACGCGAGGTGCGCACCCGGGGCAAACCGGGGTCCGGCTTCGTGCACGCCGCACCTTGGAGCACACATCGGGGCGCTCCCGGGTTCGCACCGGCGTTGCGCACCGTGGTGGGCACCTCGGAGCGCACCGTGGTGGGCACCTCGGAGCACACCAAGGTGGGCAGCGAGGTGCGCACCTTTGATGCGATGCCTTCACTAATTTCCATAAAAGGCAAAAGAAAACGAGATTTTAAAATTTCCGTTTTGAAAGATAGTGAGAAAAAGGGAATGCTGGTGCCATCTTGAGCCCGCCCTGGTGCGCAGCCCAGCCAAGGTGTGCGCACCAAGGTGCCCACCCTGGCGAAGGTGCGCGCCCGGGCAATTAACCCAACTTCCAACTTCGCGCGCGCCAGGGTGGGAGCGCACCCAACAACCGGGCCTGGGAAGAGCCAATGCGAGAAACCCCACCAAACGCTCTGACAAAAAAAGAGGGGGCGCTCCAGTAACCCCGCTTCGGAGCGCACCCTGGGCAAACCCAGCCAGGGTGCCCACCCCGGCCAAGGTGCAGGCGAGGTGCGCACCCGGGGCAAACCGGGCTCCGACAACGTGCACGCCGCACCTTGGAGCACACTTCGTAGCGCTCCCGGGTGCGCACCTCAGAGCACACCAAGGTGGGCAGCGAGGTGCGCACCTTTGATGCGCTGCCTTCACTAATTTCCAGAAAAGGCAAAAAAAAGAGGAGATTTTAAAATTTCCGTTTTGAAAGATAGTGAAAAAAACGGAACGCGGGTGCCATCTTGAGCCCGCCCGGGTGCACAGCCCAGGTAAGGTGCCCACCCTGGCAAAGGTGCGCACCCGGGCAATTAACCCTACTTCCGACTTCGTGCGCGCCAGGGTGGCAACCGGGCCTGGGAAGAGCCAATGCGAGAAACCCCACCAAACGCTCCGACAAAAAAAGAGGCGGCGCTCCAATAACCCCGCTTCGGAGCGCAGCCGGGGCAAACCCAGCCAAGGTGCCCACCCCGACGAAGGTGCACGCGAGGTGCGCACCCGGGGCAAACCGGGCTCCGACAACGTGCACGCAGCACCTTGGAGCACACTTCGAAGCACTCCCGGGTGCCCACCGGCGTTGCGCACCGTGGTGGGCAGCGAGGTGCGCACCTTTGATGCGCTGCCTTCACTAATTTCCAGAAAAGGCAAAAAAAAATGAGATTTTAAAATTTCCGTTTTGAAAGATAGTGAAAAAAACGGAACGCGGGTGCCATCTTGAGCCCGCCCTGGTGCGCAGCCCAGGCAAGGCATGCGCACCAAGGTGCCCACCCGCGGTGCACACCCGGGGCAAACCGGGCTCCGACTTCGTGCAGGCCGCACCTTGGAGCACACTTCGGAGCGCTCCTTGGTGCGCACCATGGTGCCCACCAGGGCGCACCCGGGGCAAACCGGGCTCCGACTTCGTGCACGCCGCACCTTGGAGCACACATCGGAGCGCTCCCAGGTTCGCACCAGCGTTGCGCACCTTTGATGCGCTGCCTTCACTAATTTCCAGAAAAGGCAAAAAAAAACGATATTTTAAAATTTCCGTTCTGAAAGATAGTGAAAAAAACGGAACGCGGGTGCCATCTTGAGCCCTTCCTGGTGCGCAGCCCAGGCAAGTTGTGCGCACCAAGGTGCCCACCCTGGCGGAGGTGCGCGCCCGGGGCAAACCGGGCTCCGACTTCGTGCACTGCATGGTGCCCACCAAGGCGCGCAACCCAGCCAAGGTGCCCACCGCAGCGAAGGTGCACGCGAGGTGCGCACCCGAGGTGCACACCCGGGGCAAACCGAGCTCCGACTTCGTGCACGCCGCACCTTGGAGCACACTTCAGAGCGCTCCTTGGTGCGCACCAGGGCGCGCAACCCAGCCAAGGTGCTCACCCCGGCGAAGGTGCACGCGAGGTGCGCACCCGGGGCAAGCCGGGCTCGGACTTCGTGCACGCCGCACCTTGGAGCACACATCGGAGCGCTCCCGGGTTCGCACCAGCATTGCGCACCTTTGATGCGCTGCCTTCACTAATTTCCAGAAAAGGCAAAAAAAAAAAAAAAACGAGATTTTAAAATTTCCGTTTTGAAAGATAGTGAAAAAAACGGAACGCGGGTGCCATCTTGAGCCCGCCCTGGTGTGCAGCCCAGGCAAGTTGTGCGCACCAAGGCACCCACCCTGGCCAAGGTGGGTCACGGGGTGGGTCCTAGGGTGGGTAACGGGGTGGGTACTAAGGTGCGTGCCAAGGTGGGTCATGGGGTGGGTGCCAAGGTGGGCACCAGGGTGGGTGTGCACCAACCCTAGCCAGGGTAGGTCACGGGGTGGTTGTCGGGGTGGGCGTCAAGGAGCCAAGGTGGGTGGCAAGTAGCCAAGTTGCGTGCCAAGGTGGGTGTCGGGGTGGGTGCCAAGGATCCAAGGTGGGTGCCAAGGAACCAAGGTGGGTGTCTGGGTGGGTGCCGAGGTGGGAGCCAGGGTGGGTCCCAAGGTGAGTGCAAAGGTGGGTGCCAGGGTCAAGGTGAGTGCCAATGTGGGTTCCAAGGTGCCAGGGTCAGGGTGAGTGCCAATGTGGGTTCAAAGGTGCTAAGTTGGGTGCGAGGTTGGGTGCGAGGGTGGGTGGGTGCCAAGGTGTGCTAGGTGGAAGCCCGGGTGGGTCGGCATCCCATGGGTGTCGAGTTGGGTGCCTGATGGGTGCTTCTTGTCAAGTTTTAGTCGTCGGGACTCATTTCGAGCCTTAGAGGTCGTTTCTTGTCCGGTTGCCCTGTCTTCGACCTGGGAACCCAATTTTGGTCCTCGGGTCCCATTTTTTTTTGTCTCGCATCCCACTTTTGGCCTGTGGCCTTTTCGGGGTCGATTCTCGTTTTGGGCATCAGAGCATGTTTCTTCTCCTAAAACCCAATATTTGTTTATTAAGTCTCGGAACACATTTTTGTTCTCGTGGACCCATCATGGGTCTTGGAACGCATTTGTGGTCCTTGGGTCCCATTTTGCATCCCGAAACTTGTGTTTTGGTGCTTGATCCCTATTTTGGGTGCCCACCTTGCACCAAGTGCGCACCCGGGGCAAACCGAGCGCCTTGGTGCACCGGGGCAAGATCGAGCGTGCACCCGAGGCGCCCCGAACATGCACCAAGGTGCACTCGGCCCACATGTGAGCGCAGGTCGTTGCGCCCGAGGTGGTGTGTGGGCACCGCGTTGCAGACGGGACACTGCACGCACACGACGCCCCGTCCAGGTGCACGCACGTAGGCCGGGCCGGGTGCACACCCGACGCCCTAGCAAGGTGCGCGCACCCGGGCAGGGCTCACACTTGGCGAACGGGGCGCACTTCGCGAGGGAGGGTGTGCACCTCGACGGGGGTGGGTGGCCGGGGTGGATTCGCACGTGGGTCGCGGTTTGCTAAGTACACACTGCGACAAGCTCATAACGGGTGCGATCATACCAGCGTTAGTGCACCGGATCCCATCAGAACTCCGCAGTTAAGCGCGCTTGGGCCGGAGTAGTACTGGGATGGGTGACCTCCCGGGAAGTCCCGGTGTTGCACCCTTTTTTAGTTTTTCGCCGGGCGTCGCAATGCTATTTGAATAAACCTTTTGCCCGTTTGCGTTCTCGTCGGGGCCGGGCCGGGCCGGGGTGCGCTGCCCGCACTACCGCGCGCGCGGGGGCGACACCGAGCGCGCACCCGAGGCGCCCCGAGCACACAGGCCACGGTGCAACCCGGGCGTTGTGCGCGCACCCCGGTGCGCCCGAGGTGCTGCGCGCGCACCCAGGTGAAATCGGTGTGCACCTCGGCCAGTGCGCGCTCGGTCGAGTCGCGCACGTTGGCCAAGGTGCACGGTGATGTTTCTTACTCTAAGGTTCCGCACCAGACGCCCGGGACAGGTGAGCGAAGCTGGGCGGGGCCGGGTGCGCGGCCGGGGCAGGTGCACGCAGCTAGAGAGAGCTTTGGAGCACACCAGAGGTGCGCACCTTGGAGCACACTTCGGAGCGCACCAATGATGCGCTCCATTCAAAAGTTTCCTGAAAAGGCAAAAAAAGTTGAGATTATAGAATTTCCCACTTGAGAGATTGTAAAAAAAAAAAATTTAAAATGAAGGAAACGCGGGTGCCAAGGTGTGCGCGCCCGGGTGCGCAGCCCAGCCAAGGTGTGCGCACCAAGGCGCCCACCCTGGCGAAGGTGCACGCAAGGTGCGCACCCGAGGCAAACCGGACAATTAACCCAACTTTCGACTTCGCGCGCACCTGCGCACCTTGGAGCGCACTTCGGAGCGCTCCTTGGTGCGCACCAATCTTGGGCACCTCGGAGTGCACCATGGCGCCCACCAAGGTGCGCACCCGGGGCAAACCGAGCTCCGACTTCGTGCGCACCTTGGAGCGCACGAAAGGTGCGCACCATGGCGCCCACCAAGGTGC
>NW_026728877.1:162500-195000 GCF_030272615.1 Cryptomeria japonica
CGGAGATATATATCCAATTGCAACGAAGGAACGTGCCAAAGATCGAGAACAATGGCAGAAATGCTAGTAACGTGCACTTCGGGACCAACGCATCACCGGAAGACAACCGCCAAACATCGAAAGAGTCGCGATGCTCCGCAACCTACGTGCAAAGCGGTCGCACACCGGGTAAGGGAGTGAGAGCCCCAAACATAGCTGGGCGAGGCGCTCACTCCGCTCTTTAATATCTCGTTAATACCGCCAAGGAAATGGCACAAGCACACACACACAAGCATCCTCGGAAGAGGACAGTTCGAGTGACAGGTCAAATCCAAGAGTTCCGAAGACTACCTCCAGGAACAATCGGGAACAAGACCGATTACAAGTCGTCGAGTCTGTTACTGGGCGAACACGAGATGCGCACAGGAAATCGATCAGCCCTCACAATGGCCCAAGGCCAGAGATCGGACTGCTACGATTTACCCCAACAATCATCGTGCCACTCTTCGCAGAGAGGTGATAGACGCCAACGAGCCCGCGCATAGCAATCGAGGTGTAAAAAGGGCGTTGAAGGCAGGAAGCCTGGACGAAAGAGGCTACGAGGTCACCTCGAAGCGGTCTAAGAATCGGGCGCACTTGGGGCGACTACCAGTGCCAACCCCTTATCCCGCGGTGCGTCCGACACACAGAAATTTCCAAGGCGGCCAAGGAGCCTCCCCGCATAGCAATCGGGGTGTGAGGTTACGGATGCAGCATTGATAGCAATCGAGGTGGGAGGCGAAGGATGCAGAAGTGAGAGCCGAGGGATGTAGCAGAGATAGCAATCGGGGTGTGTGATGCAGAAGAGATAGCAATCGAGGTGTGCGGTGGGAAGGGCCCAGCAGCCAGAATGCATGAAGCGACGGATGAAGCAGTGATGACAACCGGGCTGTGAGGAGAGGAGGGATGCAGCCAAGAAAGCAATCAGGGCTCGAGGCAAGGGATGCATCAAGGATAGCAATCATGTTGTGAGGCGAGATTCCAAAGGCTAAACGTGAGAGGCTGCAGGGTCGACTCAGAGAGGTCTATGCATGTGAGAGGCTGAAAGCAAGGTCAACTCGGAGCGGTCTATGCATCGGGCGCGCTTGGGGCGACTACCAGTGCCAACCCCTTATCCCGCGACGCGTCCGACAAAGAGAACGTTCCAAGGCGGCAGAGGAGGTTACCAGCCGAAGGATGCAGTAGCAATAACAGGTATAGTTCCGCGGCGGCCGAGAAGACTCACCGCATAGGAATCGGGATGCGAGGCGAGGGATGCGGCGGGAAGGCCCCGACGGCTAAACGGAAGAGGCTGCAGGGCCGCCTCGGAATGGTCCAAGCATCGGACGCGATTGGGACGACTACCAGTGCCAACCCCTTATCCCGCGATGCGTCCGATACACAGATAGTTCCAAGGCGGCCGAGGAGCCTCACCGCATATCAATCGGGGTGCGAGGCGAGGGATGGGGCGGGAAGGCCCCAACGGCTAGACGGAAGAGGCTTCAGGGCCACCTCGGAATGCTCCAAGCATCGGACGCGCTTGGGGCGACTACCAGTGCCAACCCCTTATCCCGCGATGCGTCCGATACACAGATGGTTCCAAGGCGGCCGAGGAGCCTCACCGCATAGCAATCGGGGGTGCGAGGCGAGGGATGGGGCGGGAAGGCCCCAACGGCTAGACGGAAGAGGCTTCAGGGCCGCCTCGGAATGGTCCAAGCATCGGACGCGCTTGGGGCGACTACCAGTGACAACCCCTCATCCCGCGATGCGTCCGATACGAAGATGGTTCCAAGGCGGCCGAGGAGCCTCACCGCATAGCAATCGGGGTGCGAGGTGGGGGATGCGGCGAGATGGCCCCAACGGCTAGACGGAAGAGGCCACAGGGCCGCGTCGGAATAGTCCAAGCATCGGACGCGCTTGGGGCGACTACCAGTGACAACCCCTTATCCCGCGATGCGTCCGATACGAAGATAGTTCCAAGGCGGCCGAGGAGCCTCACCGCATAGCAATCCGGGTGCGAGGTGGGGGATGCGGCGAGATGGCCCCAACGGCTAGACGGAAGAGGCTGCAGGGCCGCCTCGGAATAGTCCAAGCATCGGACGCGCTTGGGGCGACTACCAGTGACAACCCCTTATCCCGCGATGCTTCCGATACGAAGACAGTTCCAAGGCGGCCGAGGAGCCTCACCGCATAGCAATGGGGGTGCGAGGTGAGGGATGCGGCGAGATGGCCCCAACGGCTAGACGGAAGAGGCCACAGGGCCGCCTCGGAATAGTCCAAGCATCGGACGCGCTTGGGGCGACTACCAGTGACAACCCCTTATCCCGCGATGCATCCGATACGAAGATAGTTCCCAGGCGGCCGAGGAGCCTCACCGCATAGCAATCGGGGTGCGAGGCGAGGGATGCGGCGAGATGGCCCCAAAGGGTAGACGGAAGAGGCTGCGGGGCCGCCTCGGAATAGTCCAAGCATCGAACGCGCTTGGGGCGACTACCACTGCCAACCCCTTATCCCGCGATGCGTCCGATACACAGATAGTTCCGAGGCGGCCGAGGAGCTGGGGGATGCGGCGAGATGGCCCCAACGGCTAGACGGAAGAGGCTGCAGGGCCGCCTCGGAATAGTCCAAGCATCGGACGCGCTTGGGGCGACTACCAGTGACAACCCCTTATCCCGCGATGCGTCCGATACACAGATAGTTCCGAGGCGGCCAAGGAGCCTCACCGCATAGCAATCGTGGTGCGAGGTGGGGGATGCAGCGAGATGGCCCCAACGGCTAGACGGAAGAGGCTGCAGGGCCGCCTCGGAATGGTCCAAGCATCGGACGCGCTTGGGGCGACTACCACTGCCAACCCCTTATCCCGCGATGCGTCCGATACACAGATAGTTCCAAGGCGGCCGAGGAGCCTCACCGAATAGCAATCGGGGTGCGAGGCGAGGGATGCGGCGAGAAAGCCCCAACGGCTAGAGGGAAGAGGCTTCAGGTCCGCCTCGGAATGGTCCAAGCATCGGACGCGCTTGGGGCGACTACCAGTGACAACCCCTTATCCCGCGACGCGTCCGATACACAGATAGTTCCAAGGCGGCCGAGGAGCCTCACCGCATAGCAATCGGGGTGCGAGGCAAGGGATGCGGCGAGAAGGACCCAACGGCTAGACGGAAGAGGCTTCAGGGCCGCCTCGGAATGGTCCAAGCATCGGACGCGCTTGGGGCGACTACCAGTGACAACCCCTTATCCCGCGACGCGTCCGATACACAGATAGTTCCAAGGCGGCCGAGGAGCCTCACCGCATAGCAATCGGGGTGCGAGGCGAGGGATGCGGCGAGAAGGACCCAACGGCTAGACGGAAGAGGCTTCAGGTCCGCCTCGGAATGGTCCAAGCATCGGACGCGCTTGGGGCGACTACCAGTGACAACCCCTTATCCCGCGACGCGTCCGATACACAGATAGTTCCAAGGCGGCCGAGGAGCCTCACCGCATAGCAATCGGGGTGCGAGGCGAGGGATGCGGCGAGAAGGACCCAACGGCTAGACGGAAGAGGCTTCAGGGCCGCCTCGGAATGGTCCAAGCATCGGACGCGCTTGGGGCGACTACCAGTGACAACCCCTTATCCCGCGATGCGTCCGATACACAGATAGTTCCAAGGCGGCCGAGGAGCCTCACCGCATAGCAATCGGGGTGCGAGGCGAGGGATGCGGCGAGAAGGACCCAACGGCTAGACGGAAGAGGCTTCAGGGCCGCCTCGGAATGGTCCAAGCATCGGACGCGCTTGGGGCGACTACCAGTGACAACCCCTTATCCCGCGACGCGTCCGATACACAGATAGTTCCAAGGCGGCCGAGGAGCCTCACCGCATAGCAATCGGGGTGCGAGGCGAGGGATGCGGCAAGAAGGACCCAACGGCTAGACGGAAGAGGCTTCAGGGCCGCCTCGGAATGGTCCAAGCATCGGACGCGCTTGGGGCGACTACCAGTGACAACCCCTTATCCCGCGACGCGTCCGATACACAGATAGTTCCAAGGCGGCCGAGGAGCCTCACCGCATAGCAATCGGGGTGCGAGGCGAGGGATGCGGCGAGAAGGACCCAACGGCTAGACGGAAGAGGCTTCAGGTCCGCCTCGGAATGGTCCAAGCATCGGACGCGCTTGGGGCGACTACCAGTGACAACCCCTTATCCCGCGACGCGTCCGATACACAGATAGTTCCAAGGCGGCCGAGGAGCCTCACCGCATAGCAATCGGGGTGCGAGGCGAGGGATGCGGCGAGAAGGACCCAATGGCTAGACGGAAGAGGCTTCAGGGCCGCCTCGGAATGGTCCAAGCATCGGACGCGCTTGGGGCGACTACCAGTGACAACCCCTTATCCCGCGACGCGTCCGATACACAGATAGTTCCAAGGCGGCCGAGGAGCCTCACCGCATAGCAATCGGGGTGCGAGGCGAGGGATGCGGCGAGAAGGACCCAACGGCTAGACGGAAGAGGCTTCAGGGCCGCCTCGGAATGGTCCAAGCATCGGACGCGCTTGGGGCGACTACCAGTGACAACCCCTTATCCCGCGATGCGTCCGATACACAGATAGTTCCAAGGCGGCCGAGGAGCCTCACCGCATAGCAATCGGGGTGCGAGGCGAGGGATGCGGCGAGAAGGACCCAACGGCTAGACGGAAGAGGCTTCAGGGCCGCCTCGGAATGGTCCAAGCATCGGACGCGCTTGGGGCGACTACCAGTGACAACCCCTTATCCCGCGACGCGTCCGATACACAGATAGTTCCAAGGCGGCCGAGGAGCCTCACCGCATAGCAATCGGGGTGCGAGGCGAGGGATGCGGCGAGAAGGACCCAACGGCTAGACGGAAGAGGCTTCAGGGCCGCCTCGGAATGGTCCAAGCATCGGACGCGCTTGGGGCGACTACCAGTGACAACCCCTTATCCCGCGACGCGTCCGATACACAGATAGTTCCAAGGCGGCCGAGGAGCCTCACCGCATAGCAATCGGGGTGCGAGGCGAGGGATGCGGCGAGAAGGACCCAACGGCTAGACGGAAGAGGCTTCAGGGCCGCCTCGGAATGGTCCAAGCATCGGACGCGCTTGGGGCGACTACCAGTGACAACCCCTTATCCCGCGACGCGTCCGATACACAGATAGTTCCAAGGCGGCCGAGGAGCCTCACCGCATAGCAATCGGGGTGCGAGGCGAGGGATGCGGCGAGAAGGACCCAACGGCTAGACGGAAGAGGCTTCAGGGCCGCCTGGGAATGGTCCATGCATCGCACGCGCTTGGGGCGACTACCAGTGACAACCCCTTATCCCGCGACGCATCCGATACACAGATAGTTCCAAGGCGGCCGAGGAGCCTCACCGCATAGCAATCGGGGTGCGAGGCGAGGGATGCGGCGAGAAGGACCCAACGGCTAGACGGAAGAGGCTTCAGGGCCGCCTCGGAATGGTCCAAGCATCGGACGCGCTTGGGGCGACTACCAGTGACAACCCCTTATCCCGCGACGCGTCCGATACACAGATAGTTCCAAGGCGGCCGAGGAGCCTCACCGCATAGCAATCGGGGTGCGAGTCGAGGGATGCGGCGAGAAGGACCCAACGGCTAGACGGAAGAGGCTTCAGGGCCGCCTCGGAATGGTCCAAGCATCGGACGCGCTTGGGGCGACTACCAGTGACAACCCCTTATCCCGCGATGCGTCTGATACACAGATAGTTCCAAGGCGGCCGAGGAGCCTCACCGCATAGCAATCGGGGTGCGAGGCAAGGGATGCGGCGAGAAGGACCCAACGGCTAGACGGAAGAGGCTTCAGGGCCGCCTCGGAATGGTCCAAGCATCGGACGCGCTTGGGGCGACTACCGTTGCCAACCCCTTATCCCGCGATGCGTCTGATACACAGATAGTTCCGAGGCGGCCGAGGAGCCTCACCGCATAGCAATCGGGTTGCGAGGCAGATTATTGGGAAGGGAACCCCCTGGGATGCGGCTCAAGCAGTGCCCAAAGGGACTGGAATGCGGAATCACATCGAGAGACCCAAATGCTATACGAGGGCTCAAATCGAATTATCGATTTGGCCACGACATGGACGCATCGGAACGACTACCTTTGCCGAACCACTCGCAATTGCATCCATACCGAAACCAATAGACATTTCCGTTAGAGCCCTCGCATAGCATTCGGGAATCTCGCATGCCCCTCTAAATCGACCAATGCTGGCGCTCAACGAAAATCCGAGCGCTACCACCGTTCGAGCGCCAGCATTGGTCGAGTTAGAGGGGCACGGGGGAGAATGCTCCAGTCAACACCTCCCCTATATAAGTTATTTGTCCGATTCTCGCACAACCGTAGTCTGCCTCGTCGAATCAAACAACGGTCCCAGATTCCGACTTCCGTTCCGTAGAGACCCAAAAGCTAGATGGAGGCTCGCAAGAAAGAGAGTCGGCGCATAGCAATCGGGTTTCTCGAACGTTTAGGGACCGAGCTCACTTGCGGATAGGGCAAAATCCGCCAAGCAACCCAAAAGCTAGACGGGGGCTCGAATCGAATCGCCTAGGCGGCCACAACAACGACGTGTTGGATCGACTACCAGTGCCAAACCATTCAGCAAGACTAGTCTGTGTCGAGGCCGGATAGAGATTCTCAGAGAGCGCCCGTATAGCATTTAGGAGACCTGCCGCGTCCCTCACACTCGACAAATGGTGGTGCACGTTTATAAATCCGAGCGATCCCAACCCTTTCAAGCACCAACATCGGTCGAGATAGAGGGGCACGGAGGGGGCTGCGTGAGACAACACAGTCCCCTATATAAGTTATTTGTCCGATTCTCACACATCCGAAGAATGGTCATCAAATCGGACAACAGCCCAAACTTCCGACTTCCGTCCCAGAAAGCCCAAGAGCTATCTAAAACGTTCATGGCCGGAACTCGATCGCGGCTATACCAGTCCGCCAAGCAACCCAAAAGCTAGACTGGAGCTCTAGTCGAATCACCTCTGTGGCCATTGCAAGGACGTGTTGGAGCGACTACCATTGCCGAACCATTCCGCAGGTCGAGTCCATACCAAGGCCGCATAGAGATTCACGATGAGCTCCTGCATAGCAATCAGGAGACTTGCCGTGTCCATCACAATCGATAAATCCTGGTGCAAGATTTTTGCATCCGAGCGCTCCAACCAGTCGAGCACCAGCATCAATCGACATAAACGGGCACGGGGGGAGGATGCTCGAGAACACTACCTCCCCTATATAAGTTATTTGTCCGATTCTCAAGCAGCCGAAGTCTGGTCATCGAATCGGGTCAAAGACCACAACTTCCGACTTTACCCACAATGCAAGTCATCGAATCGAACATCGGCCCCCGAGTCGGACTCCATGCGTATGTCAGGTCATCGGACCCAAATTCCGCCTTCCTGCGCATGGCGGGCCATCAATATCAACTCGGTCATCGGACCCAAACTCCGCCTTTCTGCGCATGGCACGCCTTCAAATCGGTCATCGGACCCAAATTCCGCCTTCCTGTGCATGGCGGGCCATCAACATCAACTCGGTCATCGGACCCAAATTCCGCCTTTCTGCGCATGGCACGCCATCAACTCGGTCATCGGACCCAAATTCCGCCTTCCTGCGCATGGCAGGTCATCGGACACAAATTCAGACCTCGCCAATATGCCTACGTATCGAATCGGTCATCGGACCCAACTTCCGACTTCATCCATACTGTAGGGTCTTTGAGGTTGGCGCGGTGCGCTCAACCCGGGGAGTCGACCCATCGAAGCATACACCTCCCCTATATAAGCTATTTGTCCGATTCCCACACCTGTGTAGTTTGCACCTCTGACCAGGACATCGACCCCAACTTCCGAACTCGACTGCAACGACGGCACCAGCGCCTTGGTGCGCACCTTGCGACGCACAGTCCCAACATTCGCCTTCCTGCACATGGCAGGTCATCGGACCCAAATTCCGACCTCGCGAGTATGCCTACATATCGAATCGGTCATCGGACACAACTTCCGACTTCATCCATACCGTAGGGTCTTTGAGGTTGGCGCGGTGCGCTCAACCCGGGGAGTCGACCCAACGAAGCATACACCTCCCCTATATAAGCTATTTGTCCGATTCCCACACCTGTGTAGTTTGCACCTCCGATCAGGACATCGACCCCAACTTCCGAACTCGCCTGCAACGACCGAACCAGCGCCTTGGTGCGCACCTTGCAACGCACAGTGCCAACATTCGCCTTCCTGCACATGGCAGGTCATCGGACCCAAATTCCGACCTCGCGAGTATGCCTACATATCGAATCGGTCATCGGACCCAACTTCCGACTTCATCCATACCGTAGGGTCTTTGAGGTTGGCGCGGTGCGCTCAACCCGGGGAGTCGACCCAACGAAGCATACACCTCCCCTATATAAGCTATTTGTCCGATTCCCACACCTGTGTAGCTTGCACCTCCGATCAGGACATCGACCCCAACTTCCGAACTCGACTAAAAAGACCGCACCAGCACCTTGGTGTGCACCTTGCAACGCACAGTGCCAACATTCGCCTTCCTGCACATGGCAGGTCATCGGACCCAAATTCCGACCTCATGAGCATACCTACTAATCGAATCGGTCATCGGACCCAACTTCCGACTTCATCCATACCGTAGGGTCTTTGAGGTTGGCGCGGTGCGCTCAACCTGGGGAGTCGACCCATCGAAGCATACACCTCCCCTATATAAGCTATTTGTCCGATTCCGACACCTGTGTAGTTTGCACCTCCGCTCAGGACATCGACCCCAACTTCCGAACTCGCCTGCAACGACCGAACCAGCGCCTTGGTGCGCACCAAAAGTGCGCACTTTTGGAGGGCACTTTTGTGCGCTCCAAAGGTGCGCACTTTTGGAGGGCACTTTTGTGCGCTCCAAAGGTGCGCACTTTTGGAGGGCACTTTTTGGAGGGCACTTTTGTGCGCTCCAAAGGTGCGCACTTTTGGAGGGCACTTTTTGGAGGGCACTTTTCTGCGCTCCAAAGGTGCGCACTTTTGGAGGGCACTTTTTGGAGGGCACTTTTCTGCGCTCCAAAGGTGCGCACTTTTGGAGGGCACTTTTTGGAGGGCACTTTTCTGCGCTCCAAAGGTGCGCACTTTTGGAGGGCACTTTTTGGAGGGCACTTTTCTGCGCTCCAAAGGTGCGCACTTTTGGAGGGCACTTTTGTGCACTCCAAAGGTGCACACTTTTGGAGGGCACTTTTTGGAGGGCACTTTTCTGCACTCCAAAGGTGCGCACTTTTGGAGGGCACTTTTTGGAGGGCACTTTTGTGCGCTCCAAAGGTGCGCACTTTTGGAGGGCACTTTTTGGAGGGCACTTTTGTGCGCTCCAAAGGTGCGCACTTTTGGAGGGCACTTTTGTGCACTCCAAAGGTGCGCACTTTTGGAGGGCACTTTTCCTGCGCTCCAAAGGTGCACACCTAGGTGAGCACCTTCGACCACACCTTGTAGCACACCAAACTCTGACTTTCGACTTCATCCGCAATGCAGGGTCTTTGAGGTTGGCGCAATGCGCACAACCAGGGGAGTCGACCCATCAAACCCAACACCTCCCCTATATAAGCTATTTGTCTGATTCTCATACATGCGTAGCCTGCAGGAGCAATTAGGACATCGACCCCAACTTTCGGCTTCTAAACGAAAACAAGGTCTTTGAGGTTGGTGTAATGCGAACAACTAGGGGAGTCAACCCATCAAACCCAACACCTCCCCTATATAAGCTATTTGTCTGATTCTCATACATGTGTAGTCTACAGGAGCAATTAGGACATCGACCCCAACTTTTGACTTCTTAACGAAAACAAGGTCTTTGAGGTTGACGTAATGCGCACAACCAGGGGAGTCAACCCATCAAACCCAACACCTCCCCTATATAAGCTATTTGTCCGATTCTCATACATGTGTAGCCTACAGGAGCCATTAGGACATTGACCCCAACTTTTGACTTCTTAACGAAAACAAGGTCTTTGAGGTTGGCGTAATGCGCACAACCAAGGGAGTTGACCCATCAAACCCAACACCTCCCCTATATAAGCTATTTGTCTGATTCTCATACATGTGTAGCCTGCAACAACGATTAGGACATCCACCCCAACTTCTGAATTCGTCTGCGTTGACCGCACCAAAGGTGCACGCCTTGGTGCTCACCAAAATCCGACTTCCGACTTCTTCTGCTATGCGGGGTCTTTGAGGTTGGCGCAGTGCGCACAACCAGGGGAGTCAACCCACCGAATGCAACACCTCCCCTATATAAGCTATTTGTCTGATTCTCATACATGCGTAGACTGCAGCAATGATTAGGACATCCACCCCAACTTTTGACTTCTTAAACAAGACAGGGTCTTTGAAGTTGGTGCAGTGCACACAACCAGGGGAGTCGACCCATCAAACGCAACACCTCCCCTATATAAAGCTATTTGTCCGATTCTCATACGTGTAGTCTGCAGCAGCGATTAGGACATCGACCCCAACTTCCGAATTCGTTTGCATTGACCGCACCAAAGGTGCACGCCTTGGTGTGCACCTTGGAGTGCACTTTGGTGCTCACCTCGGTGCACACTTTGGTGTGCACCTCGGTGTGCACCAAAGGTGCGCACCTTGGAGCGCACCAAAGGTGTACACTTTGGAGCGCACCACATAGGGTCTTTGAGAGGTTGGCGCAGTGCGCACACCAAGGTGGGTGTTGAGGTGCGTGCCGAGGTGGGTGGGTGCTAGGGTGCGCTCCATGGTGGGTGCCAGGGTGGGTGCGTGCTAGGGTGGATTCCAAAGAGGGTCATAGGGTGGGTGCCAAGGTGGGTTGGTGATATAGTGGGTTCAAAGGTGGGTACTAGGGTGGGTTCCAAGGTGGGTCACAAGTTGGGTGCCAGGATGCGTGGGTGTTAGGTTGGGTGCCAAGGTGGGCTCCTGCGTGGGTGGGTGCTAGGGTGGGTTTCAAGGTGGACGCGAGGGCGGGTGCCAAGGTGGGTAACAAGTTGGGTGTTAGGATGGGTGAGTGCTAGAGTGGGTGCCAAGGTGGGTGGGTGCTAAGGTGGATGCCAAGGTGGTTCACAGGGTGGGTGGGTTCTAGGGTGAGTTCCAAGGTGGGTCACAGGTTTAGTGCTAGGGTGCGTGTCAAGGCGGGTGTCGAGGTGCCTGGGTGCTAGGGTGTGGATGCCAATGTGGGTCATAGGGTGGGTACTAGGGTGGGCTGCAATGTGGGTGCCAAGGTGGGTAACATGCTCGGTTGGTTCTAAATTGGGTGTCAGGGTGGGTGTGCACCCACCTTGCCCGAGGTGGGTGCCAAGGTGCCAGTGTGGGTGGGTGCTAAGGTGGATGCCAAGGTGGGTGAGAAGGTGGGTGATAGGTTGAGTGGTAGGATGGGTGGGTGCCAAGATGGGTCACAGGGTGGGTGCAAGGGTGGGTAGGTGCTAGGGTTGGTGTCAGGGTGGGTGGGTGCTAGGTTGGGTTCCAAGGTGGGTGCGAGGGTGAGTGTCAAGGTGGGTCACAGGTTAGGTGCTAGGATGGGTGAGTGCTAGGGTGCAAAGGTGCCAGGGTGGGTGCTAGGATGGGTCGATGCTAGGGTGAGTGGCAAGGTGGGTCCACAAGTGTCAAGGTGGGTGCCGAGGTGGGTGCCAACTTGGGTTCCAAGGTGGGTGCCAAGTGGGCGACTGCTATGGTGGATGCCAAGGTGGGTCACGGGGTGGGTGCCAAGTTGCTAGGTTGTGTTCCAAGGTGGGTGCCAACGTGGCTGCTAGGGTGCGTGGGTTAAAGGGTGTGTCACAACGTGGGTGCCAGGATGGGTGCGCACCCACACTGGCCAAGACGGGTGCAAGGTTGGGTTCCAAGCCCGGTCACAGGCTGGGTGCTAGGATGGGTGGGTGCCAAGGTGGGCACCAGGGTGGGTGCACCCACCCTGGCCAAGGTGGGTCACGGGGTGGGTCCTAGGGTGGGTAACAGGGTGGGTACTAAGGTGCGTGCCAAGGTGGGTCATGGGGTGGGTGCCAAGGTGGGCACCAGGGTGGGTGTGCACCAACCCTAGCCAGGGTAGGTCACGGGGTGGTTGTCGGGGTGGGCGTCAAGGAGCCAAGGTGGGTGGCAAGTAGCCAAGTTGCGTGCCAAGGTGGGTGTCGGGGTGGGTGCCAAGGATCCAAGGTGGGTGCCAAGGAACCAAGGTGGGTGTCTGGGTGGGTGCCGAGGTGGGAGCCAGGGTGGGTCCCAAGGTGAGTGCAAAGGTGGGTGCCAGGGTCAAGGTGAGTGCCAATGTGGGTTCCAAGGTGCCAGGGTCAGGGTGAGTGCCAATGTGGGTTCAAAGGTGCTAAGTTGGGTGCGAGGTTGGGTGCGAGGGTGGGTGGGTGCCAAGGTGTGCTAGGTGGAAGCCCGGGTGGGTCGGCATCCCATGGGTGTCGAGTTGGGTGCCTGATGGGTGCTTCTTGTCAAGTTTTAGTCGTCGGGACTCATTTCGAGCCTTAGAGGTCGTTTCTTGTCCGGTTGCCCTGTCTTCGACCTGGGAACCCAATTTTGGTCCTCGGGTCCCATTTTTTTTTGTCTCGCATCCCACTTTTGGCCTGTGGCCTTTTCGGGGTCGATTCTCGTTTTGGGCATCAGAGCATGTTTCTTCTCCTAAAACCCAATATTTGTTTATTAAGTCTCGGAACACATTTTTGTTCTCGTGGACCCATCATGGGTCTTGGAACGCATTTGTGGTCCTTGGGTCCCATTTTGCATCCCGAAACTTGTGTTTTGGTGCTTGATCCCTATTTTGGGTGCCCACCTTGCACCAAGTGCGCACCCGGGGCAAACCGAGCGCCTTGGTGCACCGGGGCAAGATCGAGCGTGCACCCGAGGCGCCCCGAACATGCACCAAGGTGCACTCGGCCCACATGTGAGCGCAGGTCGTTGCGCCCGAGGTGGTGTGTGGGCACCGCGTTGCAGACGGGACACTGCACGCACACGACGCCCCGTCCAGGTGCACGCACGTAGGCCGGGCCGGGTGCACACCCGACGCCCTAGCAAGGTGCGCGCACCCGGGCAGGGCTCACACTTGGCGAACGGGGCGCACTTCGCGAGGGAGGGTGTGCACCTCGACGGGGGTGGGTGGCCGGGGTGGATTCGCACGTGGGTCGCGGTTTGCTAAGTACACACTGCGACAAGCTCATAACGGGTGCGATCATACCAGCGTTAGTGCACCGGATCCCATCAGAACTCCGCAGTTAAGCGCGCTTGGGCCGGAGTAGTACTGGGATGGGTGACCTCCCGGGAAGTCCCGGTGTTGCACCCTTTTTTAGTTTTTCGCCGGGCGTCGCAATGCTATTTGAATAAACCTTTTGCCCGTTTGCGTTCTCGTCGGGGCCGGGCCGGGCCGGGGTGCGCTGCCCGCACTACCGCGCGCGCGGGGGGCGACACCGAGCGCGCACCCGAGGCGCCCCGAGCACACAGGCCACGGTGCAACCCGGGCGTTGTGCGCGCACCCCGGTGCGCCCGAGGTGCTGCGCGCGCACCCAGGTGAAATCGGTGTGCACCTCGGCCAGTGCGCGCTCGGTCGAGTCGCGCACGTTGGCCAAGGTGCACGGTGATGTTTCTTACTCTAAGGTTCCGCACCAGACGCCCGGGACAGGTGAGCGAAGCTGGGCGGGGCCGGGTGCGCGGCCGGGGCAGGTGCACGCAGCTGGAGAGAGCTTTGGAGCACACCAGAGGTGCGCACCTTGGAGCACACTTCGGAGCGCACCAATGATGCGCTCCATTCAAAAGTTTCCTGAAAAGGCAAAAAAAGTTGAGATTATAGAATTTCCCACTTGAGAGATTGTAAAAAAAAAAAATTTAAAATGAAGGAAACGCGGGTGCCAAGGTGTGCGCGCCCGGGTGCGCAGCCCAGCCAAGGTGTGCGCACCAAGGCGCCCACCCTGGCGAAGGTGCACGCAAGGTGCGCACCCGAGGCAAACCGGACAATTAACCCAACTTTCGACTTCGCGCGCACCTGCGCACCTTGGAGCGCACTTCGGAGCGCTCCTTGTTGCGCACCAATCTTGGGCACCTCGGAGTGCACCATGGCGCCCACCAAGGTGCGCACCCGGGGCAAACCGAGCTCCGACTTCGTGCGCACCTTGGAGCGCACGAAAGGTGCGCACCATGGCGCCCACCAAGGTGCGCAGCCCAGCCAAGGCGTGCGCATCAAGGTGCGCACCCTGGCGAAGGTGCGCACCCGGGGCAAACCGAGCTCCGACTTCGTGCGCACCTTGGAGCGCACAAAGGGTGCGCAACCCAGCCAAGGTGTGCGCACCCCGGGCAAACCGAGCTCCGAATCGTGCGCACCTTGGAGCACACTTCGGAGCCCTCCTTGGTGCGCACCGATGTTGCGCACCTCGGAGCGCACCCGGGGAAAACAATGCAATTAACCCGACTTTCGACTTCGTGGGCACCTCGGAGCGCTCTCGGGTTCGCACCTCGGAGCACACCGAGGTGCGCACCTTTGATGCGCTGCCTTCACCAATTTCCAGAAAAGGCAAGAAAACATTGAGAAGGTGTGCGCACCGAGGTGCCCACCCTGGCGAAGGTGCACGCGAGGTGCGCACCCGGGGCAAACCGGGCTCCGACTTCGTGCACGCCATGCTGCGCACCTTGGAGGGCCATGGTGCGCACCTTGGAGCACACTTCGGAGCGCTCAATGGTGCCCAACCCAGCCAAGGTGCCCACCGCGGCGAAGGTGCACGCGAGGTGCGCACCCGGGGCAAACCGGGCTCCGACTTCGTGCACGCCGCACCTTGGAGCACACTTCGGAGCGCTCCTTGGTGCGCACCAGGGCGCGCAACCCAGCCGAGGTGCCCACCCCGGCGAAGGTGCACGCGGGGTGCGCACCCGAGGCAAACCGGGCTCCGACTTCGTGCACGCCATGGTGCCCACCGCGGCGAAGGTGCACGCGAGGTGCGCACCCGGGGCAAACCGGGCTCCGACTTCGTGCACGCCGCACCTTGGAGCACACTTCGGAGCGCTCCTTGGTGCGCACCAGGGCGCGCAACCCAGCCGAGGTGCCCACCCCGGCGAAGGTGCACGCGAGGTGCGCACCCGGGGCAAACCGGGCTCCGACTTCGTGCACGCCATGGTGCCCACCGCGGCGAAGGTGCACGCGAGGTGCGCACCCGGGGCAAACCGGGCTCCGACTTCGTGCACGCCGCACCTTGGAGCACACTTCGGAGCGCTCCTTGGTGCGCACCATGGTGCCCACCAGGGCGCGCAACCCCGCCGAAGGTGCACGCGAGGTGCGCACCCGGGGCAAACCGGGCTCCGACTTCGTGCACGCCGCACCTTGGAGCACACTTCGGAGCGCTCCTTGGTGCGCACCAGGGCGCGCAACCCCGCCGAAGGTGCACGCGAGGTGCGCACCCGGGGCAAACCGGGCTCCGACTTCGTGCACGCCATGGTGCGCACCAGGGTGCCCACCGCGGCGAAGGTGCGCACCCGGGGCAAACCGGGCTCCGACTTCGTGCACGCCGCACCTTGGAGCACACTTCGGAGCGCTCCTTGGTGCGCACCAGGGCGCGCAACCCAGCCGAGGTGCCCACCCCGGCGAAGGTGCACGCGAGGTGCGCACCCGGGGCAAACCGGGCTCCGACTTCGTGCACGCCATGGTGCCCACCGCGGCGAAGGTGCGCACCCGGGGCAAACCGGGCTAGGACTTCGTGCACGCCGCACCTTGGAGCACACTTCGGAGCGCTCCTTGGTGTGCACCATGGTGCCCACCAGGCCGCGCAACCCAGCCAAGGTGTGCGCACCAAGGTGCACGCGAGGTGCGCACCCGGGGCAAACCGGGGTCCGGCTTCGTGCACGCCGCACCTTGGAGCACACATCGGGGCGCTCCCGGGTTCGCACCGGCGTTGCGCACCGTGGTGGGCACCTCGGAGCGCACCGTGGTGGGCACCTCGGAGCACACCAAGGTGGGCAGCGAGGTGCGCACCTTTGATGCGATGCCTTCACTAATTTCCATAAAAGGCAAAAGAAAACGAGATTTTAAAATTTCCGTTTTGAAAGATAGTGAGAAAAAGGGAATGCTGGTGCCATCTTGAGCCCGCCCTGGTGCGCAGCCCAGCCAAGGTGTGCGCACCAAGGTGCCCACCCTGGCGAAGGTGCGCGCCCGGGCAATTAACCCAACTTCCAACTTCGCGCGCGCCAGGGTGGGAGCGCACCCAACAACCGGGCCTGGGAAGAGCCAATGCGAGAAACCCCACCAAACGCTCTGACAAAAAAAGAGGGGGCGCTCCAGTAACCCCGCTTCGGAGCGCACCCTGGGCAAACCCAGCCAGGGTGCCCACCCCGGCCAAGGTGCAGGCGAGGTGCGCACCCGGGGCAAACCGGGCTCCGACAACGTGCACGCCGCACCTTGGAGCACACTTCGTAGCGCTCCCGGGTGCGCACCTCAGAGCACACCAAGGTGGGCAGCGAGGTGCGCACCTTTGATGCGCTGCCTTCACTAATTTCCAGAAAAGGCAAAAAAAAGAGGAGATTTTAAAATTTCCGTTTTGAAAGATAGTGAAAAAAACGGAACGCGGGTGCCATCTTGAGCCCGCCCGGGTGCACAGCCCAGGTAAGGTGCCCACCCTGGCAAAGGTGCGCACCCGGGCAATTAACCCTACTTCCGACTTCGTGCGCGCCAGGGTGGCAACCGGGCCTGGGAAGAGCCAATGCGAGAAACCCCACCAAACGCTCCGACAAAAAAAGAGGCGGCGCTCCAATAACCCCGCTTCGGAGCGCAGCCGGGGCAAACCCAGCCAAGGTGCCCACCCCGACGAAGGTGCACGCGAGGTGCGCACCCGGGGCAAACCGGGCTCCGACAACGTGCACGCAGCACCTTGGAGCACACTTCGAAGCACTCCCGGGTGCCCACCGGCGTTGCGCACCGTGGTGGGCAGCGAGGTGCGCACCTTTGATGCGCTGCCTTCACTAATTTCCAGAAAAGGCAAAAAAAAATGAGATTTTAAAATTTCCGTTTTGAAAGATAGTGAAAAAAACGGAACGCGGGTGCCATCTTGAGCCCGCCCTGGTGCGCAGCCCAGGCAAGGCATGCGCACCAAGGTGCCCACCCGCGGTGCACGCCCGGGGCAAACCGGGCTCCGACTTCGTGCAGGCCGCACCTTGGAGCACACTTCGGAGCGCTCCTTGGTGCGCACCATGGTGCCCACCAGGGCGCACCCGGGGCAAACCGGGCTCCGACTTCGTGCACGCCGCACCTTGGAGCACACATCGGAGCGCTCCCAGGTTCGCACCAGCGTTGCGCACCTTTGATGCGCTGCCTTCACTAATTTCCAGAAAAGGCAAAAAAAAACGATATTTTAAAATTTCCGTTCTGAAAGATAGTGAAAAAAACGGAACGCGGGTGCCATCTTGAGCCCTTCCTGGTGCGCAGCCCAGGCAAGTTGTGCGCACCAAGGTGCCCACCCTGGCGGAGGTGCGCGCCCGGGGCAAACCGGGCTCCGACTTCGTGCACTGCATGGTGCCCACCAAGGCGCGCAACCCAGCCAAGGTGCCCACCGCAGCGAAGGTGCACGCGAGGTGCGCACCCGAGGTGCACACCCGGGGCAAACCGAGCTCCGACTTCGTGCACGCCGCACCTTGGAGCACACTTCAGAGCGCTCCTTGGTGCGCACCAGGGCGCGCAACCCAGCCAAGGTGCTCACCCCGGCGAAGGTGCACGCGAGGTGCGCACCCGGGGCAAGCCGGGCTCGGACTTCGTGCACGCCGCACCTTGGAGCACACATCGGAGCGCTCCCGGGTTCGCACCAGCATTGCGCACCTTTGATGCGCTGCCTTCACTAATTTCCAGAAAAGGCAAAAAAAAAAAAAAAACGAGATTTTAAAATTTCCGTTTTGAAAGATAGTGAAAAAAACGGAACGCGGGTGCCATCTTGAGCCCGCCCTGGTGTGCAGCCCAGGCAAGTTGTGCGCACCAAGGCACCCACCCTGGCCAAGGTGGGTCACGGGGTGGGTCCTAGGGTGGGTAACGGGGTGGGTACTAAGGTGCGTGCCAAGGTGGGTCATGGGGTGGGTGCCAAGGTGGGCACCAGGGTGGGTGTGCACCAACCCTAGCCAGGGTAGGTCACGGGGTGGTTGTCGGGGTGGGCGTCAAGGAGCCAAGGTGGGTGGCAAGTAGCCAAGTTGCGTGCCAAGGTGGGTGTCGGGGTGGGTGCCAAGGATCCAAGGTGGGTGCCAAGGAACCAAGGTGGGTGTCTGGGTGGGTGCCGAGGTGGGAGCCAGGGTGGGTCCCAAGGTGAGTGCAAAGGTGGGTGCCAGGGTCAAGGTGAGTGCCAATGTGGGTTCCAAGGTGCCAGGGTCAGGGTGAGTGCCAATGTGGGTTCAAAGGTGCTAAGTTGGGTGCGAGGTTGGGTGCGAGGGTGGGTGGGTGCCAAGGTGTGCTAGGTGGAAGCCCGGGTGGGTCGGCATCCCATGGGTGTCGAGTTGGGTGCCTGATGGGTGCTTCTTGTCAAGTTTTAGTCGTCGGGACTCATTTCGAGCCTTAGAGGTCGTTTCTTGTCCGGTTGCCCTGTCTTCGACCTGGGAACCCAATTTTGGTCCTCGGGTCCCATTTTTTTTTGTCTCGCATCCCACTTTTGGCCTGTGGCCTTTTCGGGGTCGATTCTCGTTTTGGGCATCAGAGCATGTTTCTTCTCCTAAAACCCAATATTTGTTTATTAAGTCTCGGAACACATTTTTGTTCTCGTGGACCCATCATGGGTCTTGGAACGCATTTGTGGTCCTTGGGTCCCATTTTGCATCCCGAAACTTGTGTTTTGGTGCTTGATCCCTATTTTGGGTGCCCACCTTGCACCAAGTGCGCACCCGGGGCAAACCGAGCGCCTTGGTGCACCGGGGCAAGATCGAGCGTGCACCCGAGGCGCCCCGAACATGCACCAAGGTGCACTCGGCCCACATGTGAGCGCAGGTCGTTGCGCCCGAGGTGGTGTGTGGGCACCGCGTTGCAGACGGGACACTGCACGCACACGACGCCCCGTCCAGGTGCACGCACGTAGGCCGGGCCGGGTGCACACCCGACGCCCTAGCAAGGTGCGCGCACCCGGGCAGGGCTCACACTTGGCGAACGGGGCGCACTTCGCGAGGGAGGGTGTGCACCTCGACGGGGGTGGGTGGCCGGGGTGGATTCGCACGTGGGTCGCGGTTTGCTAAGTACACACTGCGACAAGCTCATAACGGGTGCGATCATACCAGCGTTAGTGCACCGGATCCCATCAGAACTCCGCAGTTAAGCGCGCTTGGGCCGGAGTAGTACTGGGATGGGTGACCTCCCGGGAAGTCCCGGTGTTGCACCCTTTTTTAGTTTTTCGCCGGGC
Organism: Cryptomeria japonica; assembly: GCF_030272615.1. Taxonomy (NCBI): domain Eukaryota; kingdom Viridiplantae; phylum Streptophyta; class Pinopsida; order Cupressales; family Cupressaceae; genus Cryptomeria; species Cryptomeria japonica. Next base: position 181,834 of record NW_026728877.1, read on the forward strand.
GTCGCAATGCTATTTGAATAAACCTTTTGCCCGTTTGCGTTCTCGTCGGGGCCGGGCCGGGCCGGGGTGCGCTGCCCGCACTACCGCGCGCGCGGGGGCGACACCGAGCGCGCACCCGAGGCGCCCCGAGCACACAGGCCACGGTGCAACCCGGGCGTTGTGCGCGCACCCCGGTGCGCCCGAGGTGCTGCGCGCGCACCCAGGTGAAATCGGTGTGCACCTCGGCCAGTGCGCGCTCGGTCGAGTCGCGCACGTTGGCCAAGGTGCACGGTGATGTTTCTTACTCTAAGGTTCCGCACCAGACGCCCGGGACAGGTGAGCGAAGCTGGGCGGGGCCGGGTGCGCGGCCGGGGCAGGTGCACGCAGCTGGAGAGAGCTTTGGAGCACACCAGAGGTGCGCACCTTGGAGCACACTTCGGAGCGCACCAATGATGCGCTCCATTCAAAAGTTTCCTGAAAAGGCAAAAAAAGTTGAGATTATAGAATTTCCCACTTGAGAGATTGTAAAAAAAAAAAATTTAAAATGAAGGAAACGCGGGTGCCAAGGTGTGCGCGCCCGGGTGCGCAGCCCAGCCAAGGTGTGCGCACCAAGGCGCCCACCCTGGCGAAGGTGCACGCAAGGTGCGCACCCGAGGCAAACCGGACAATTAACCCAACTTTCGACTTCGCGCGCACCTGCGCACCTTGGAGCGCACTTCGGAGCGCTCCTTGGTGCGCACCAATCTTGGGCACCTCGGAGTGCACCATGGCGCCCACCAAGGTGCGCACCCGGGGCAAACCGAGCTCCGACTTCGTGCGCACCTTGGAGCGCACGAAAGGTGCGCACCATGGCGCCCACCAAGGTGCGCAGCCCAGCCAAGGCGTGCGCATCAAGGTGCGCACCCTGGCGAAGGTGCGCACCCGGGGCAAACCGAGCTCCGACTTCGTGCGCACCTTGGAGCGCACAAAGGGTGCGCAACCCAGCCAAGGTGTGCGCACCCCGGGCAAACCGAGCTCCGAATCGTGCGCACCTTGGAGCACACTTCGGAGCCCTCCTTGGTGCGCACCGATGTTGCGCACCTCGGAGCGCACCCGGGGAAAACAATGCAATTAACCCGACTTTCGACTTCGTGGGCACCTCGGAGCGCTCTCGGGTTCGCACCTCGGAGCACACCGAGGTGCGCACCTTTGATGCGCTGCCTTCACCAATTTCCAGAAAAGGCAAGAAAACATTGAGAAGGTGTGCGCACCGAGGTGCCCACCCTGGCGAAGGTGCACGCGAGGTGCGCACCCGGGGCAAACCGGGCTCCGACTTCGTGCACGCCATGCTGCGCACCTTGGAGGGCCATGGTGCGCACCTTGGAGCACACTTCGGAGCGCTCAATGGTGCCCAACCCAGCCAAGGTGCCCACCGCGGCGAAGGTGCACGCGAGGTGCGCACCCGGGGCAAACCGGGCTCCGACTTCGTGCACGCCGCACCTTGGAGCACACTTCGGAGCGCTCCTTGGTGCGCACCAGGGCGCGCAACCCAGCCGAGGTGCCCACCCCGGCGAAGGTGCACGCGGGGTGCGCACCCGGGGCAAACCGGGCTCCGACTTCGTGCACGCCATGGTGCCCACCGCGGCGAAGGTGCACGCGAGGTGCGCACCCGGGGCAAACCGGGCTCCGACTTCGTGCACGCCGCACCTTGGAGCACACTTCGGAGCGCTCCTTGGTGCGCACCAGGGCGCGCAACCCAGCCGAGGTGCCCACCCCGGCGAAGGTGCACGCGAGGTGCGCACCCGGGGCAAACCGGGCTCCGACTTCGTGCACGCCATGGTGCCCACCGCGGCGAAGGTGCACGCGAGGTGCGCACCCGGGGCAAACCGGGCTCCGACTTCGTGCACGCCGCACCTTGGAGCACACTTCGGAGCGCTCCTTGGTGCGCACCATGGTGCCCACCAGGGCGCGCAACCCCGCCGAAGGTGCACGCGAGGTGCGCACCCGGGGCAAACCGGGCTCCGACTTCGTGCACGCCGCACCTTGGAGCACACTTCGGAGCGCTCCTTGGTGCGCACCAGGGCGCGCAACCCCGCCGAAGGTGCACGCGAGGTGCGCACCCGGGGCAAACCGGGCTCCGACTTCGTGCACGCCATGGTGCGCACCAGGGTGCCCACCGCGGCGAAGGTGCGCACCCGGGGCAAACCGGGCTCCGACTTCGTGCACGCCGCACCTTGGAGCACACTTCGGAGCGCTCCTTGGTGCGCACCAGGGCGCGCAACCCAGCCGAGGTGCCCACCCCGGCGAAGGTGCACGCGAGGTGCGCACCCGGGGCAAACCGGGCTCCGACTTCGTGCACGCCATGGTGCCCACCGCGGCGAAGGTGCGCACCCGGGGCAAACCGGGCTAGGACTTCGTGCACGCCGCACCTTGGAGCACACTTCGGAGCGCTCCTTGGTGCGCACCATGGTGCCCACCAGGCCGCGCAACCCAGCCAAGGTGTGCGCACCAAGGTGCACGCGAGGTGCGCACCCGGGGCAAACCGGGGTCCGGCTTCGTGCACGCCGCACCTTGGAGCACACATCGGGGCGCTCCCGGGTTCGCACCGGCGTTGCGCACCGTGGTGGGCACCTCGGAGCGCACCGTGGTGGGCACCTCGGAGCACACCAAGGTGGGCAGCGAGGTGCGCACCTTTGATGCGATGCCTTCACTAATTTCCATAAAAGGCAAAAGAAAACGAGATTTTAAAATTTCCGTTTTGAAAGATAGTGAGAAAAAGGGAATGCTGGTGCCATCTTGAGCCCGCCCTGGTGCGCAGCCCAGCCAAGGTGTGCGCACCAAGGTGCCCACCCTGGCGAAGGTGCGCGCCCGGGCAATTAACCCAACTTCCAACTTCGCGCGCGCCAGGGTGGGAGCGCACCCAACAACCGGGCCTGGGAAGAGCCAATGCGAGAAACCCCACCAAACGCTCTGACAAAAAAAGAGGGGGCGCTCCAGTAACCCCGCTTCGGAGCGCACCCTGGGCAAACCCAGCCAGGGTGCCCACCCCGGCCAAGGTGCAGGCGAGGTGCGCACCCGGGGCAAACCGGGCTCCGACAACGTGCACGCCGCACCTTGGAGCACACTTCGTAGCGCTCCCGGGTGCGCACCTCAGAGCACACCAAGGTGGGCAGCGAGGTGCGCACCTTTGATGCGCTGCCTTCACTAATTTCCAGAAAAGGCAAAAAAAAGAGGAGATTTTAAAATTTCCGTTTTGAAAGATAGTGAAAAAAACGGAACGCGGGTGCCATCTTGAGCCCGCCCTGGTGCACAGCCCAGGTAAGGTGCCCACCCTGGCAAAGGTGCGCACCCGGGCAATTAACCCTACTTCCGACTTCGTGCGCGCCAGGGTGGCAACCGGGCCTGGGAAGAGCCAATGCGAGAAACCCCACCAAACGCTCCGACAAAAAAAGAGGCGGCGCTCCAATAACCCCGCTTCGGAGCGCAGCCGGGGCAAACCCAGCCAAGGTGCCCACCCCGACGAAGGTGCACGCGAGGTGCGCACCCGGGGCAAACCGGGCTCCGACAACTTGCACGCAGCACCTTGGAGCACACTTCGAAGCACTCCCGGGTGCCCACCGGCGTTGCGCACCGTGGTGGGCAGCGAGGTGCGCACCTTTGATGCGCTGCCTTCACTAATTTCCAGAAAAGGCAAAAAAAAATGAGATTTTAAAATTTCCGTTTTGAAAGATAGTGAAAAAAACGGAACGCGGGTGCCATCTTGAGCCCGCCCTGGTGCGCAGCCCAGGCAAGGCATGCGCACCAAGGTGCCCACCCGCGGTGCACGCCCGGGGCAAACCGGGCTCCGACTTCGTGCAGGCCGCACCTTGGAGCACACTTCGGAGCGCTCCTTGGTGCGCACCATGGTGCCCACCAGGGCGCACCCGGGGCAAACCGGGCTCCGACTTCGTGCACGCCGCACCTTGGAGCACACATCGGAGCGCTCCCAGGTTCGCACCAGCGTTGCGCACCTTTGATGCGCTGCCTTCACTAATTTCCAGAAAAGGCAAAAAAAAACGATATTTTAAAATTTCCGTTCTGAAAGATAGTGAAAAAAACGGAACGCGGGTGCCATCTTGAGCCCTTCCTGGTGCGCAGCCCAGGCAAGTTGTGCGCACCAAGGTGCCCACCCTGGCGGAGGTGCGCGCCCGGGGCAAACCGGGCTCCGACTTCGTGCACTGCATGGTGCCCACCAAGGCGCGCAACCCAGCCAAGGTGCCCACCGCAGCGAAGGTGCACGCGAGGTGCGCACCCGAGGTGCACACCCGGGGCAAACCGAGCTCCGACTTCGTGCACGCCGCACCTTGGAGCACACTTCAGAGCGCTCCTTGGTGCGCACCAGGGCGCGCAACCCAGCCAAGGTGCTCACCCCGGCGAAGGTGCACGCGAGGTGCGCACCCGGGGCAAACCGGGCTCCGACAACTTGCACGCAGCACCTTGGAGCACACTTCGAAGCACTCCCGGGTGCCCACCGGCGTTGCGCACCGTGGTGGGCAGCGAGGTGCGCACCTTTGATGCGCTGCCTTCACTAATTTCCAGAAAAGGCAAAAAAAAATGAGATTTTAAAATTTCCGTTTTGAAAGATAGTGAAAAAAACGGAACGCGGGTGCCATCTTGAGCCCGCCCTGGTGCGCAGCCCAGGCAAGGCATGCGCACCAAGGTGCCCACCCGCGGTGCACGCCCGGGGCAAACCGGGCTCCGACTTCGTGCAGGCCGCACCTTGGAGCACACTTCGGAGCGCTCCTTGGTGCGCACCATGGTGCCCACCAGGGCGCACCCGGGGCAAACCGGGCTCCGACTTCGTGCACGCCGCACCTTGGAGCACACATCGGAGCGCTCCCAGGTTCGCACCAGCGTTGCGCACCTTTGATGCGCTGCCTTCACTAATTTCCAGAAAAGGCAAAAAAAAACGATATTTTAAAATTTCCGTTCTGAAAGATAGTGAAAAAAACGGAACGCGGGTGCCATCTTGAGCCCTTCCTGGTGCGCAGCCCAGGCAAGTTGTGCGCACCAAGGTGCCCACCCTGGCGGAGGTGCGCGCCCGGGGCAAACCGGGCTCCGACTTCGTGCACTGCATGGTGCCCACCAAGGCGCGCAACCCAGCCAAGGTGCCCACCGCAGCGAAGGTGCACGCGAGGTGCGCACCCGAGGTGCACACCCGGGGCAAACCGAGCTCCGACTTCGTGCACGCCGCACCTTGGAGCACACTTCAGAGCGCTCCTTGGTGCGCACCAGGGCGCGCAACCCAGCCAAGGTGCTCACCCCGGCGAAGGTGCACGCGAGGTGCGCACCCGGGGCAAGCCGGGCTCGGACTTCGTGCACGCCGCACCTTGGAGCACACATCGGAGCGCTCCCGGGTTCGCACCAGCATTGCGCACCTTTGATGCGCTGCCTTCACTAATTTCCAGAAAAGGCAAAAAAAAAAAAAAAAACGAGATTTTAAAATTTCCGTTTTGAAAGATAGTGAAAAAAACGGAACGCGGGTGCCATCTTGAGCCCGCCCTGGTGTGCAGCCCAGGCAAGTTGTGCGCACCAAGGCACCCACCCTGGCCAAGGTGGGTCACGGGGTGGGTCCTAGGGTGGGTAACGGGGTGGGTACTAAGGTGCGTGCCAAGGTGGGTCATGGGGTGGGTGCCAAGGTGGGCACCAGGGTGGGTGTGCACCAACCCTAGCCAGGGTAGGTCACGGGGTGGTTGTCGGGGTGGGCGTCAAGGAGCCAAGGTGGGTGGCAAGTAGCCAAGTTGCGTGCCAAGGTGGGTGTCGGGGTGGGTGCCAAGGATCCAAGGTGGGTGCCAAGGAACCAAGGTGGGTGTCTGGGTGGGTGCCGAGGTGGGAGCCAGGGTGGGTCCCAAGGTGAGTGCAAAGGTGGGTGCCAGGGTCAAGGTGAGTGCCAATGTGGGTTCCAAGGTGCCAGGGTCAGGGTGAGTGCCAATGTGGGTTCAAAGGTGCTAAGTTGGGTGCGAGGTTGGGTGCGAGGGTGGGTGGGTGCCAAGGTGTGCTAGGTGGAAGCCCGGGTGGGTCGGCATCCCATGGGTGTCGAGTTGGGTGCCTGATGGGTGCTTCTTGTCAAGTTTTAGTCGTCGGGACTCATTTCGAGCCTTAGAGGTCGTTTCTTGTCCGGTTGCCCTGTCTTCGACCTGGGAACCCAATTTTGGTCCTCGGGTCCCATTTTTTTTTGTCTCGCATCCCACTTTTGGCCTGTGGCCTTTTCGGGGTCGATTCTCGTTTTGGGCATCAGAGCATGTTTCTTCTCCTAAAACCCAATATTTGTTTATTAAGTCTCGGAACACATTTTTGTTCTCGTGGACCCATCATGGGTCTTGGAACGCATTTGTGGTCCTTGGGTCCCATTTTGCATCCCGAAACTTGTGTTTTGGTGCTTGATCCCTATTTTGGGTGCCCACCTTGCACCAAGTGCGCACCCGGGGCAAACCGAGCGCCTTGGTGCACCGGGGCAAGATCGAGCGTGCACCCGAGGCGCCCCGAACATGCACCAAGGTGCACTCGGCCCACATGTGAGCGCAGGTCGTTGCGCCCGAGGTGGTGTGTGGGCACCGCGTTGCAGACGGGACACTGCACGCACACGACGCCCCGTCCAGGTGCACGCACGTAGGCCGGGCCGGGTGCACACCCGACGCCCTAGCAAGGTGCGCGCACCCGGGCAGGGCTCACACTTGGCGAACGGGGCGCACTTCGCGAGGGAGGGTGTGCACCTCGACGGGGGTGGGTGGCCGGGGTGGATTCGCACGTGGGTCGCGGTTTGCTAAGTACACACTGCGACAAGCTCATAACGGGTGCGATCATACCAGCGTTAGTGCACCGGATCCCATCAGAACTCCGCAGTTAAGCGCGCTTGGGCCGGAGTAGTACTGGGATGGGTGACCTCCCGGGAAGTCCCGGTGTTGCACCCTTTTTTAGTTTTTCGCCGGGCGTCGCAATGCTATTTGAATAAACCTTTTGCCCGTTTGCGTTCTCGTCGGGGCCGGGCCGGGCCGGGGTGCGCTGCCCGCACTACCGCGCGCGCGGGGGCGACACCGAGCGCGCACCCGAGGCGCCCCGAGCACACAGGCCACGGTGCAACCCGGGCGTTGTGCGCGCACCCCGGTGCGCCCGAGGTGCTGCGCGCGCACCCAGGTGAAATCGGTGTGCACCTCGGCCAGTGCGCGCTCGGTCGAGTCGCGCACGTTGGCCAAGGTGCACGGTGATGTTTCTTACTCTAAGGTTCCGCACCAGACGCCCGGGACAGGTGAGCGAAGCTGGGCGGGGCCGGGTGCGCGGCCGGGGCAGGTGCACGCAGCTGGAGAGAGCTTTGGAGCACACCAGAGGTGCGCACCTTGGAGCACACTTCGGAGCGCACCAATGATGCGCTCCATTCAAAAGTTTCCTGAAAAGGCAAAAAAAGTTGAGATTATAGAATTTCCCACTTGAGAGATTGTAAAAAAAAAAAATTTAAAATGAAGGAAACGCGGGTGCCAAGGTGTGCGCGCCCGGGTGCGCAGCCCAGCCAAGGTGTGCGCACCAAGGCGCCCACCCTGGCGAAGGTGCACGCAAGGTGCGCACCCGAGGCAAACCGGACAATTAACCCAACTTTCGACTTCGCGCGCACCTGCGCACCTTGGAGCGCACTTCGGAGCGCTCCTTGGTGCGCACCAATCTTGGGCACCTCGGAGTGCACCATGGCGCCCACCAAGGTGCGCACCCGGGGCAAACCGAGCTCCGACTTCGTGCGCACCTTGGAGCGCACGAAAGGTGCGCACCATGGCGCCCACCAAGGTGCGCAGCCCAGCCAAGGCGTGCGCATCAAGGTGCGCACCCTGGCGAAGGTGCGCACCCGGGGCAAACCGAGCTCCGACTTCGTGCGCACCTTGGAGCGCACAAAGGGTGCGCAACCCAGCCAAGGTGTGCGCACCCCGGGCAAACCGAGCTCCGAATCGTGCGCACCTTGGAGCACACTTCGGAGCCCTCCTTGGTGCGCACCGATGTTGCGCACCTCGGAGCGCACCCGGGGAAAACAATGCAATTAACCCGACTTTCGACTTCGTGGGCACCTCGGAGCGCTCTCGGGTTCGCACCTCGGAGCACACCGAGGTGCGCACCTTTGATGCGCTGCCTTCACCAATTTCCAGAAAAGGCAAGAAAACATTGAGAAGGTGTGCGCACCGAGGTGCCCACCCTGGCGAAGGTGCACGCGAGGTGCGCACCCGGGGCAAACCGGGCTCCGACTTCGTGCACGCCATGCTGCGCACCTTGGAGGGCCATGGTGCGCACCTTGGAGCACACTTCGGAGCGCTCAATGGTGCCCAACCCAGCCAAGGTGCCCACCGCGGCGAAGGTGCACGCGAGGTGCGCACCCGGGGCAAACCGGGCTCCGACTTCGTGCACGCCGCACCTTGGAGCACACTTCGGAGCGCTCCTTGGTGCGCACCAGGGCGCGCAACCCAGCCGAGGTGCCCACCCCGGCGAAGGTGCACGCGGGGTGCGCACCCGGGGCAAACCGGGCTCCGACTTCGTGCACGCCATGGTGCCCACCGCGGCGAAGGTGCACGCGAGGTGCGCACCCGGGGCAAACCGGGCTCCGACTTCGTGCACGCCGCACCTTGGAGCACACTTCGGAGCGCTCCTTGGTGCGCACCAGGGCGCGCAACCCAGCCGAGGTGCCCACCCCGGCGAAGGTGCACGCGAGGTGCGCACCCGGGGCAAACCGGGCTCCGACTTCGTGCACGCCATGGTGCCCACCGCGGCGAAGGTGCACGCGAGGTGCGCACCCGGGGCAAACCGGGCTCCGACTTCGTGCACGCCGCACCTTGGAGCACACTTCGGAGCGCTCCTTGGTGCGCACCATGGTGCCCACCAGGGCGCGCAACCCCGCCGAAGGTGCACGCGAGGTGCGCACCCGGGGCAAACCGGGCTCCGACTTCGTGCACGCCGCACCTTGGAGCACACTTCGGAGCGCTCCTTGGTGCGCACCAGGGCGCGCAACCCCGCCGAAGGTGCACGCGAGGTGCGCACCCGGGGCAAACCGGGCTCCGACTTCGTGCACGCCATGGTGCGCACCAGGGTGCCCACCGCGGCGAAGGTGCGCACCCGGGGCAAACCGGGCTCCGACTTCGTGCACGCCGCACCTTGGAGCACACTTCGGAGCGCTCCTTGGTGCGCACCAGGGCGCGCAACCCAGCCGAGGTGCCCACCCCGGCGAAGGTGCACGCGAGGTGCGCACCCGGGGCAAACCGGGCTCCGACTTCGTGCACGCCATGGTGCCCACCGCGGCGAAGGTGCGCACCCGGGGCAAACCGGGCTAGGACTTCGTGCACGCCGCACCTTGGAGCACACTTCGGAGCGCTCCTTGGTGCGCACCATGGTGCCCACCAGGCCGCGCAACCCAGCCAAGGTGTGCGCACCAAGGTGCACGCGAGGTGCGCACCCGGGGCAAACCGGGGTCCGGCTTCGTGCACGCCGCACCTTGGAGCACACATCGGGGCGCTCCCGGGTTCGCACCGGCGTTGCGCACCGTGGTGGGCACCTCGGAGCGCACCGTGGTGGGCACCTCGGAGCACACCAAGGTGGGCAGCGAGGTGCGCACCTTTGATGCGATGCCTTCACTAATTTCCATAAAAGGCAAAAGAAAACGAGATTTTAAAATTTCCGTTTTGAAAGATAGTGAGAAAAAGGGAATGCTGGTGCCATCTTGAGCCCGCCCTGGTGCGCAGCCCAGCCAAGGTGTGCGCACCAAGGTGCCCACCCTGGCGAAGGTGCGCGCCCGGGCAATTAACCCAACTTCCAACTTCGCGCGCGCCAGGGTGGGAGCGCACCCAACAACCGGGCCTGGGAAGAGCCAATGCGAGAAACCCCACCAAACGCTCTGACAAAAAAAGAGGGGGCGCTCCAGTAACCCCGCTTCGGAGCGCACCCTGGGCAAACCCAGCCAGGGTGCCCACCCCGGCCAAGGTGCAGGCGAGGTGCGCACCCGGGGCAAACCGGGCTCCGACAACGTGCACGCCGCACCTTGGAGCACACTTCGTAGCGCTCCCGGGTGCGCACCTCAGAGCACACCAAGGTGGGCAGCGAGGTGCGCACCTTTGATGCGCTGCCTTCACTAATTTCCAGAAAAGGCAAAAAAAAGAGGAGATTTTAAAATTTCCGTTTTGAAAGATAGTGAAAAAAACGGAACGCGGGTGCCATCTTGAGCCCGCCCTGGTGCACAGCCCAGGTAAGGTGCCCACCCTGGCAAAGGTGCGCACCCGGGCAATTAACCCTACTTCCGACTTCGTGCGCGCCAGGGTGGCAACCGGGCCTGGGAAGAGCCAATGCGAGAAACCCCACCAAACGCTCCGACAAAAAAAGAGGCGGCGCTCCAATAACCCCGCTTCGGAGCGCAGCCGGGGCAAACCCAGCCAAGGTGCCCACCCCGACGAAGGTGCACGCGAGGTGCGCACCCGGGGCAAACCGGGCTCCGACAACTTGCACGCAGCACCTTGGAGCACACTTCGAAGCACTCCCGGGTGCCCACCGGCGTTGCGCACCGTGGTGGGCAGCGAGGTGCGCACCTTTGATGCGCTGCCTTCACTAATTTCCAGAAAAGGCAAAAAAAAATGAGATTTTAAAATTTCCGTTTTGAAAGATAGTGAAAAAAACGGAACGCGGGTGCCATCTTGAGCCCGCCCTGGTGCGCAGCCCAGGCAAGGCATGCGCACCAAGGTGCCCACCCGCGGTGCACGCCCGGGGCAAACCGGGCTCCGACTTCGTGCAGGCCGCACCTTGGAGCACACTTCGGAGCGCTCCTTGGTGCGCACCATGGTGCCCACCAGGGCGCACCCGGGGCAAACCGGGCTCCGACTTCGTGCACGCCGCACCTTGGAGCACACATCGGAGCGCTCCCAGGTTCGCACCAGCGTTGCGCACCTTTGATGCGCTGCCTTCACTAATTTCCAGAAAAGGCAAAAAAAAACGATATTTTAAAATTTCCGTTCTGAAAGATAGTGAAAAAAACGGAACGCGGGTGCCATCTTGAGCCCTTCCTGGTGCGCAGCCCAGGCAAGTTGTGCGCACCAAGGTGCCCACCCTGGCGGAGGTGCGCGCCCGGGGCAAACCGGGCTCCGACTTCGTGCACTGCATGGTGCCCACCAAGGCGCGCAACCCAGCCAAGGTGCCCACCGCAGCGAAGGTGCACGCGAGGTGCGCACCCGAGGTGCACACCCGGGGCAAACCGAGCTCCGACTTCGTGCACGCCGCACCTTGGAGCACACTTCAGAGCGCTCCTTGGTGCGCACCAGGGCGCGCAACCCAGCCAAGGTGCTCACCCCGGCGAAGGTGCACGCGAGGTGCGCACCCGGGGCAAGCCGGGCTCGGACTTCGTGCACGCCGCACCTTGGAGCACACATCGGAGCGCTCCCGGGTTCGCACCAGCATTGCGCACCTTTGATGCGCTGCCTTCACTAATTTCCAGAAAAGGCAAAAAAAAAAAAAAAACGAGATTTTAAAATTTCCGTTTTGAAAGATAGTGAAAAAAACGGAACGCGGGTGCCATCTTGAGCCCGCCCTGGTGTGCAGCCCAGGCAAGTTGTGCGCACCAAGGCACCCACCCTGGCCAAGGTGGGTCACGGGGTGGGTCCTAGGGTGGGTAACGGGGTGGGTACTAAGGTGCGTGCCAAGGTGGGTCATGGGGTGGGTGCCAAGGTGGGCACCAGGGTGGGTGTGCACCAACCCTAGCCAGGGTAGGTCACGGGGTGGTTGTCGGGGTGGGCGTCAAGGAGCCAAGGTGGGTGGCAAGTAGCCAAGTTGCGTGCCAAGGTGGGTGTCGGGGTGGGTGCCAAGGATCCAAGGTGGGTGCCAAGGAACCAAGGTGGGTGTCTGGGTGGGTGCCGAGGTGGGAGCCAGGGTGGGTCCCAAGGTGAGTGCAAAGGTGGGTGCCAGGGTCAAGGTGAGTGCCAATGTGGGTTCCAAGGTGCCAGGGTCAGGGTGAGTGCCAATGTGGGTTCAAAGGTGCTAAGTTGGGTGCGAGGTTGGGTGCGAGGGTGGGTGGGTGCCAAGGTGTGCTAGGTGGAAGCCCGGGTGGGTCGGCATCCCATGGGTGTCGAGTTGGGTGCCTGATGGGTGCTTCTTGTCAAGTTTTAGTCGTCGGGACTCATTTCGAGCCTTAGAGGTCGTTTCTTGTCCGGTTGCCCTGTCTTCGACCTGGGAACCCAATTTTGGTCCTCGGGTCCCATTTTTTTTTGTCTCGCATCCCACTTTTGGCCTGTGGCCTTTTCGGGGTCGATTCTCGTTTTGGGCATCAGAGCATGTTTCTTCTCCTAAAACCCAATATTTGTTTATTAAGTCTCGGAACACATTTTTGTTCTCGTGGACCCATCATGGGTCTTGGAACGCATTTGTGGTCCTTGGGTCCCATTTTGCATCCCGAAACTTGTGTTTTGGTGCTTGATCCCTATTTTGGGTGCCCACCTTGCACCAAGTGCGCACCCGGGGCAAACCGAGCGCCTTGGTGCACCGGGGCAAGATCGAGCGTGCACCCGAGGCGCCCCGAACATGCACCAAGGTGCACTCGGCCCACATGTGAGCGCAGGTCGTTGCGCCCGAGGTGGTGTGTGGGCACCGCGTTGCAGACGGGACACTGCACGCACACGACGCCCCGTCCAGGTGCACGCACGTAGGCCGGGCCGGGTGCACACCCGACGCCCTAGCAAGGTGCGCGCACCCGGGCAGGGCTCACACTTGGCGAACGGGGCGCACTTCGCGAGGGAGGGTGTGCACCTCGACGGGGGTGGGTGGCCGGGGTGGATTCGCACGTGGGTCGCGGTTTGCTAAGTACACACTGCGACAAGCTCATAACGGGTGCGATCATACCAGCGTTAGTGCACCGGATCCCATCAGAACTCCGCAGTTAAGCGCGCTTGGGCCGGAGTAGTACTGGGATGGGTGACCTCCCGGGAAGTCCCGGTGTTGCACCCTTTTTTAGTTTTTCGCCGGGCGTCGCAATGCTATTTGAATAAACCTTTTGCCCGTTTGCGTTCTCGTCGGGGCCGGGCCGGGCCGGGGTGCGCTGCCCGCACTACCGCGCGCGCGGGGGCGACACCGAGCGCGCACCCGAGGCGCCCCGAGCACACAGGCCACGGTGCAACCCGGGCGTTGTGCGCGCACCCCGGTGCGCCCGAGGTGCTGCGCGCGCACCCAGGT